>NC_069103.1:4388336-4433475 GCF_947172395.1 Bicyclus anynana | reverse complement strand
CGATATTTCTAAAGTATGGGCAGTCGTAGCTAGTCGTAATTATAATGGTTCTTTCTGTATCTACGTGGCGTTCGTAGTTTCCCTCGCTTCCTACTGATATAATAGTGAAAAGTGGGGGTGCACTTCCTGTAAAACCTCCCCTCTTTAATATTTTCACTGCAGTTTATTTTCGTATCACTGAGCAGTGTTCAATATTTATCATGACTTTTAGTGCTACGAAATATGTTTTGGTGTTGTTTTTTGAGTGTTGAACATTGGAAATTCTCTCACAGCTGTGACAATTTATACCTGACTGCGTGAGCAAGGGTTTTGTGTTTATCAGTCTGTGTTATTATATTTATATCGGCGGAGCAGACTAAATACTACTTCTGATAACGGAGAAGCCGTAGTCTAAGAGCTGGTTCTAAGCTATACGTGTCAAGGATGGCAGATACACAAAGTAACACAATCACAATCAATCATCACCGAATCGATCGCTTAACTTACTAATACAGTTCTATCCGCTAACTACATTACTGATCAAGTATAGCGCTGATACTATCAGATGTAAACCAGGATTAATTACCATAGGGCAAGTAGTCAAGCACGAGCGAGATTACGGGCTGGCAACCGTCAGTGGCAGGATTAAAGACTTCTTTTGCAACCGGTTAAGGCTCTCCTTCCTCGCTCTTGTTACCTTCCAGCCAAGTAGTTAACAATGCGATGTTATTATTATAATGGCCTCACTATACGGATAGCTGACTCACCCAATTCCTTAACACACTGCAAAACTGACCAGATCCAGCCAAAGTGTTCAACCGAATACTCTTGAAATACACGCAAGCTATCTCAGAGATCGCCAACTCACACGCACTCTTTGACGTTTCTAACAGATACCACCTGATCAATGTAAGATGGCGCTACCTAATCTTCCAACATTTATGTATGTTTGTTCTTTTGGCGTCCTTGCGACCGAACGCTTGGGACGATTTTTTTCGTTCTTGTGTCAATCGATTAGTGTGGTGTGATAGTGTTGTAGTAGTATTAGACATGACATCATCACCCTAAGCCAAAGCACACCAAATCATCAAGGTGAGTCTAAACTCCATATTTCCATATTAAGAAGGGAGACCTGACCATAGAAGGTGGACCAATAAAGATTCGTATTTGTGTGCGGAGAGCCGTGATAGCCCAGTGGATATGACCTCTGCCTCCGTTTCCGGAGCGTGTGGGTTCGAATCCGGATGATGTCATAAAAGATTTAAGAAATCTTAAATCCTGCATACCGGAGAATTTTCTTGATTCTCTGCGTCTGCCAATCCACATTGGTTTACTCGAGTGGTATAACCAAACAACCTGTAGGAATTAATAGCTTCGTGATATAGGTTGAAGTTTTATATTGAATAGATTACGAAATGGGAGTAGAAAAATATTTTTATCATTAAAACGGTGTCTTATTTTTGTTTCGCGTTTCCTTCATAACTGATAATGGCGAGACGTGGAAGCATATTCCTTTAAACGTTCTCTCTTTTACATTTTCACTGCAGTTTATTTCCATTTCCGAGCAACCCCTCAATATTTATTATGACTTTTAGAGCGGTCTACAGATGTTTTAACGGTACGCGATGGAGTTAAATATTTATACCTACTTAGAACAGCTAACTGTTATTGTTGGTTCTTGTTTACGAATTGAGAACCTCATCCTTTTTTGACTTCATCATATATGTTTTTATTTATTTCTTTAAAAAAATAGTACAAACATTTCCTTTTTTATGCTCCTGAACGTTTGTTCGCTTTTTTGAGCTTTTTGAGCATTGCACCGTGATAGCCCAGTGGATATGACCTTTGCCTCCGATTCCGGAGGGTGTGGATTCGAATCTGGTCCGGGGCATACCTTAAACTTTTCAGTTGTGTGCATTTTAAATGTGGAATATTGCCCTAACCCCTCTTAATCTGAGAGGAGACTCGAGCTCAGCAGTAAGCCGAATATGGGTTAATAATGAGCAATGCACATAAGACTGCACATAGTTCACATAGACTTTACCAATGCAAGACAAGAGTTATTAGACTTCATCATTATCAGCCTTTTTTCCGACCCAGGATTTGAACTCAGGACCTTGTGATCCTGATGGGCTATCCACTGGACCATACATCTACTTATTAATACTCGTACATATACAGAAAAATAACATTTTGAAGTGTCAGTTTGTCATTTCAAAATTACTATGTTTTCTTAACTGCTTAGAGTTATTTAGACGACTTTAAAACTCAATGAAACTTTTTAAAGTTACTATCTGTATGTCAAATCTTTAAAATGGCTGAACCGATTTTAATGGGACTTTCACTAGAATATAGAGGAGATTATTAAGCAACTTACTTACTTTTATTCCGAAAAAATCCAAGAGTCTCTCGGGATTGGTGAAAAACTGAATTTTACTCGTAAAGTATATAAAGTTATAGACTAATAACCTATAGACTCGCAACATCTTAAAATTGTTCACTCCAAACGTAAGCCACTTCTGTGACCATGTGAGCGTGAGAGTTAAGCTAATTTCACTCGCCGACACACACAGGCATAGGTACTTATCGCAGCGTAGCGATGCGTCAAGGGCTCCTTTTTCGGGGCACATAAAACGATTTACGAATCCTGTGAGTACACACTATGTGTTATAAATCATTGGTTATATAATAGAAGTAGATAAATGTCTGAAAGTATGATAATAAATATTTGTTACCTTAAATAAGACAATCATACTCGTATAAACATCAATATAGAAGTAAATACGGTACGAAGCCCCTGGGGCATGTAACGGTGTACGAACCAACGAAATAATTAAAACAATATACGTAGAGGTAGCTAATAACAACAGTACAATAATAAAGAATATGAGAAAATACACAAAAGTTCACGGGTCATGGTACATTCACGCCAGATAGGCGTTTATTCAACAAGGAGAATATTTATTGTTTACTTAATCATCATTCATCATTCTCAACCCATATACGGCTTACAGCTGAACTCGAGTCTCCTCTCAGAATGAAGGGTTTAGGCCAATAGTCCACCACGCTAGCCCAATGCGGATTGGCAGACTTCACACACGCAGAGAATTTAGAAAATTTTCTGGTGTGCAGGTCTCGTCACAATGTTTTCCTTCACCGTTTGAGACACGTGATATTTAATTTCTTTAAATGAATACAACTGAAAAGTTGGAGGTGCATGCCTCGGACCGGATTTGAACCTATGCCCTCCGGAATCGAAGGCAGCGGTTATATCCACTGGGCTCGTTTACTTAATAAAGTACAAGAATAAACTGCCTCGTTGGTTCAGTGGTTAGCCTATATGTGGCTTCGAATCACGAGGTCCTGGGTTCGAATCCTGGGTCGGACTATGAGTGGTGCCAAAAATTTTTGACGGCCTCCAGTCATAAGTGCAGTGTATTTACAAGACGGAGGTCCTAAGTTCGATCCCCGGCTGGGCCGATTGAGATTTTCTTAATTGGTCCAGGTCTGGCTGGTGGGAGGCTTCAGCTGTGGCTAGTTACCACCCTACCGACAAAGACGTACCACTAACCAATTTAGCGTACCGGTACGTAGAAACCGAAAGGGGTGTGGATTATCATCCTCCTCCTAACAAGTTAGCCCGCTTCCGTCTTAGATTGCATCATCACTTACCATCAGGTGAGATTGTAGTCAAGGGCTAATTTGTACAGAATAAAAAATATAAATATACAAATAATACTAAATCCGTTTGATGCGATGCGTCCGATTCGTACGTTGCGGATCTGTGAACGTCAGCCGTAAACCGTCGGTCCCGGTATTTATCATTAAAATCTGTTAGCATTAAAATTGCCTTCTAGGATGATACTAGAAGGATTTACATTATTATCATTACATCTTCTAGACAATAAGCTCAGAAGTGCTATAAATGATAACAGAAGATTCCCAAGACAATGCAAATGAAATTTTCTCCGACGGCAATGTATGCTGCGCTGTGAAATCCAATTTGCGTATGCAATAAAAGTCTTGCAGGAAGCACTAGTTGAGATATTCAGTAAACACACCATTTTTAAGATGTCTGCGAAGATAAAAGGCTCTGTTTACCGCGTTATTTAATACTGGCTATTCATGACATTGAAGAAGTTTTTTTATACACTACAACAGCTAATCTAAAAAAAAAATGTTTTATTGTAATTTTTGTATTTTGTAATAATTGTAAGTGTTGTATTTTTAAGATTATTCAAAAAATTCTTACTATTTGGATATGTTATGTTAATTACATCATAAATGTCATTGTACCTATTAATGTGAACCTACCTAGGGAAGTCACTGGCCCTTAAGACACTTCCTTATCTAGTTTAAGGTTCAGGACATCATTGTAATTTGTGTACTGATGTTTTTCAAATAAACAATTCTTATTATTATTCTTATTACTTACGAGTACAACCAAATTAGCAAAATTTTGTTTATTTAATATTTTGATTTTGAATAAAAAAATGTGGTTAAATTCAAGTGTATCTCTTATAATAAATATTTCTTTTATTCCTCAAAAAAAAATCAGATTTATTTTTCTATGACGTGTGGTAACGATATGAAATCTAAATTAGAACTATATGACGTCAACTTGATAAAATGAGGGTAAATTTCACGTTTCCAAAACTTCGAGATAACTTATAGAAACTTGTTATCACTGACAAAGTGGAAGGGAAGAGACCTCGATGACGTAGCCCGATGCGTTGGTCAGATCAAATCCGCACCACTCTCGATACAAAAGTACACGAAGCTCTACAAGTCGCGAAAAGTCGAGCCACATGGCGTGATATCGTGCGGGAAAAAGTCGTGAATGTGTGATAAGGGTCACGACCCTCAGTAATGAGGAACACGACGCGGAGAGAGATTATGTCACAAAGAATTTCCATAGTATATAGCATATAACCATCTCGACATCAAATAAACTTAAAAAAAAACCGCATCATAATCGGTTAATTATTTTATCTACGATGCCACAGACAGACACAAAGACAAAAACCTCAAACTTGTAATACCCCTGTTTTATGTAATAACTGTTGTAAGTACTTCATTTCAGTTTTATACGTTTTTCATTTCAATTCAATTCCAAACTTGTAGTTTTTACTAAACGGTTTTTACTCCCGAAGAAAATTAATTTCAAAAATGTTTTTAAATTATTCCACAAAAAATTTAAGCTGTTAGCTGATTGTTAAGAGTTCTAGACTTTAGATATACCCGTCGCTACCAACAATTTTCATTTCAATTTCGTTTGTAACTTGAAAACATTTAAGTCCTTTATTATACAACGAATGAAAGAACATAATCCTTGGGGTGTTTCCGAGTTCCGACGTTCACTCTACAGTAGAATTTCCTACTCAAAATCGATGATCGCAAAACATAGCTATTTCACCAACGAACCCTACTTTAAGGTTATCGCACATATATCGACTCAATCCGTCTAGTATTCTTTGTATGAAAGTCTACTGCAACTACACTAATCAAAATCAAAATTAATTTATATCAAACAGGCTTAGTTTACAAGCACTTATGAAACGTCAAGTTTCACTATTTGTAAATACGCTACCAACGCTCGGAAGGCAGGTTCTATTGAGAAGAGCCGGCAAGAAACTCATCATTTGATCTTTTTTTTAAAAAAAAAAGGTTAATATGATTTACAATAGCTAAAATCTTTACAATTTATTTTATTTTAACTTCCTGCGTAATGGAAAACTAATCCAATGGCCTCCAAGTATCTTTAGCAATCCAATCAATCTTGATTTAGTAAATGTTTTTTATTTTAACACATCGCCTTAACTTATGCATTGGCAGGTCCATAACCAACTTGGAGATCTTTTTATACACCCAACCCTATGAAAGATTTTCTTCTCTTTGAAGAAACGCTTTTCTTCTCTTTGAAGAAAACGTTTTTTTAACGTCCGTTAATAAAGCTCTCGTGCGAATGCGGGCTAAGCTTGTGTCGAGGCGTGGAAATAACATTTTGTTTCCAATCTAACTAGAATCGGGCATAAATTTGTTATATCCACTTGTCGTCTCCAAAGAGAAGAAAATCTTTCATGATTGGGTGTACTCTTCTATAAAAAAATCCCAAGTTGGTTATGGACTGGCAAAAACAATTTAAGCAATGTGCTTTATATCATTTACTAATGCATACGTTTAAGTTTAACGGCACGCCATTTGCGCATTTACGTCACTCCCTACCAGAGAACGTCTCTTCTTGTACGCTTGTGTATCGCCTCGCCGTAAAGCGCTGTGAGCCGTAAACGCGGCGTCGCCTAGCCGTAGCCGAATCGACGCTTGGTTAATGGCAAGGCGATGCGGTTACGGTCCCTTTCCGAGTTGATGTGTGCTATGACCTACTGTCCTATTTTCATACGTGTAAAATTTGAATTTCATAGTTCATCAGTAGAATCCACCATATTGAATTTATGATGATGCTCGTAGCATATGTGCAGGTTCCAATTCACCTCTTTTCCAAGCTTCTTTCTGCAAAAATATTGCCGGTGCTGCAATAAAGATGTTTGCACATTGCATCGCGTAGATCGCTGCTAATGCAATAAAAGTGTTCGCACATTGCATCGCAGAGATTTATCGTTATCTGCTAGTATATTCACAAAAACTTGGTTCATTGCAATTTAAAAAGGAATGAACTAAAATGTCAACATTTATTTTAAATTACGCAACTATTTTTTTCTAATTTTGGATATCCGTGTTGGAGAAGTTAATCGTATATATTTCAATGACGTTAAAAATAACTAAATAGGGGCTATTATTATAAAGCAACAAAAACATTGCAATAAATAGAGATTGGACTTAGACCTACTCAATCCTACTATATTATGTACAAATAATATTATAAACGAGAAAGTTTATGTGGATTTTTGGAAGTATGTTTATTTGGATGTTTGTTACTCTTTAACGCCGCTACTACTGAAGCGATTTGCCTTAAATTTGGAATGGAAATAGATTTACTCTGGATTAACACACAGGCTACTTTTTATCCCGAAAAAATCCGTGGTTTCCCGAGATTTGCGAAAACTGATGATTTTGATGATATGTTGAATGTTTGTTACTCTTTCACGCCTCGACTACTGAACCGAATAAGCTGAAATTTGGTATAAAGATATATTATAGCCTGGATTGACACATAGGCTACTTTTTATCCCGGAAAACCCCATGGTTCCCGAGGGATTTGTGAAAAACTAAAATCCACGCGGACGAAGACGCGGGCGTCCGCTAGTAATTTAATAATGCGTTTTTGCTATACTGTCGTTCCCATAGTTTACACACAAAAATTCGCTGATTCTATCACTTTACAAAAAAAAGCAAAACAAAACCCTCATAATAAAAAATTATTAGAGTTCTTTTTTGACTACGGAACCCTAAAACATCTACAGAAGACCATAAAACATACAAAGCTGAACTTTTAATAAGCTGCCGTACAATTCGTGCACTTTAAAAACAATTTATTCAAGCGAAAATGCCAGACTTTTTGAGCTCATAAGCTGAAGAATATTCAAAAAAAAATGTTGAGTATTTTCGTCATATCTCTCCGAATGTATGAAAAAGGTGAAATAAATTCACCCGAGGCGCGTAAGTACATTACCTGCCGAAATACCTTGAACCCTTATTCATTTGAAATTGTAAATAGGAAAGGGTCTATACTGTATACATTATTGATGTAGGTATCTACCGTCTTTTAGTACTAAGGGTAGATTTATTTAGGTAGGAAATGGAAAATGCTTGTAAATACTTGTAACTTTACCCGATGTCACATTTCGCGAAAATAGTTATTTGTATTGGATAGCGCTTGGAGAATACACATTTCTTTTTTTATTCTCGTTTGTAGCTCACAAAAGTATATTTGCTCAGGGCTTTATGGTATAATATAATATAGACTATATTTATTCAAATAATTATATACTTTTCTTAAACAAAATAATTACTGGTTCAACAATTTGAGAAAGCTATTATA
This sequence comes from Bicyclus anynana, assembly GCF_947172395.1. Taxonomy (NCBI): domain Eukaryota; kingdom Metazoa; phylum Arthropoda; class Insecta; order Lepidoptera; family Nymphalidae; genus Bicyclus; species Bicyclus anynana. Next base: position 4,425,497 of record NC_069103.1, on the reverse strand, counting down.
CATTATATACTTATATTACAGTATATTAGGTAAGCGTAAATAAAATACATTTATTTTAATCGTTTTTTATTTTCACTTACCATCAGGTGGCCCGTTTTCTCGGCCCGTCTACTGTACTGTGAAAAACTACTACTGTTTTTTTTATTATTCTTTACAAGTTAGCCCTTGACTACAATCTCACATGATAATTAATAAGTGATGATGCAATCTAAGAAGATGACCTTTCGGTTTCCACATGATAAGCCCTTTCGGTTTCCACATAACATCGTACCGGAACGCTTAGTGGTACGTTTTTGCCGGTAGGGTGTTAACTAGCCTCCCTCCAGCCAGACCTGGACCAAGTAAGAAAAACCTTAATCAAAGCAGGGGATGGAATCCAGGACCTCCGTCTTGTAAGTTCACCGCGCATACCACTGCGCCACGGATGCTGTCAAGTATTCGTCGTCATTGTGTTGTGAATTACCTTGTATAATTTAAATAATAAACAAGGACACGTCTCATTTCAGACAACGACTATTCACATTTGCCAGCATTTCTCAAATTTGGGCTTACGGATGACATCCTTACCATCCTTACCATTCAGTGAATGTATCTTCTGGGAAGCGAAATAATGCCTTTTTAGCCCGCACGATGTAAACAGATGACCGCGGGTTCAAAGCACCCGTTTCCGCGGGAGAGCGGGGCAGTAACAAAAGATGCTCGTTTCCGTGCTCCGAGGGGTAAGGGGGGAGGGGACAATAGAGGCATTGTTTGTGCCCGGTGACAGGAAAAACTCCGACCTCCGTGTTTCTGTGAATTTTTTATTCCTTTTCCCTTGATTCTTTATGCTTTACTCTTATTCCCGGTAAGCTTCTTTGACTGTGACTGGAGGAAATCAAAGTTGTTTGCTGAGACGTTGCCAGGTTTCCCCGATGCTTTTACGTTAAAAGCATCTAAATACGTCACGGTTTTTCAAACTTTTCTTTTCTCATTAAATGTAGAACTAAAACACAGACTTGATTAAAAATATTGTTGAATATATTTCAAGAACTAGCGCGCGTTTTTTTTTCGTTTTATTTTTAACAAAAGATCTCGAATGCTATACTAAAAAATAACGTTGCAATATACGTGGATAGAAAATCATTGAATTGAAAGGGACATGAGTGCCTAAAAGCCTGAAAGACACCTTTTTTCAAATATACATAGGTAGAATCAAAAACTACGGAACCGACAAGATTTTAATCCATTTAATTAAATTTATAACTATAAACTAGTGGACGGCCGCGACTTCGTCCGCGTAAGATTTTGTTGATCACAAATCCCTCGAGAACCATGGACTTTTCCGGTATGAAAAGTAGCCTATGTGTTCATTCAGAGTAAAATCTATTTCCAATCCTAATTACAAAATGGGTTCAGTAGTTGCAGCGTAAAAGAGTAATAAACATCCAAACAAACATCCAAACGAACACACAAACAAGTATCCATACAAACTTTCGCCTTTATAATATTAGTAGGATAATTAAACATAAAACAATAAATATTATTAGTTAATCTATTAGTAAATCTAAAGTTTATTTTTTATTTTTTTTATTCTTTGATTACAATACCATCTGATAGTAAGTGATGATGCAATCTAAGATGGAAGCGGGCTAACTTATTAGGAGGAGGATGAAAATCCACACCCCTTTCGGTTTCTACACGGCATCGGTAGGGTAGGGTGGTAACTAGCCACGGCCGAAGCCACCAGCCAGACCTGGACCAATTAAGAAAATCACAATCGAGCCAGCCGGGGATCGAACCCAGGACCTACGTCTTGTAAATCCACTGCGCAAACCACTGCGCCACGGTGGCCGTCAATAAAATCTGAAAAGTTAATGATTGTGAAAACTGACTGTGACTAATTTGCTAGTTGTAAACATTAAAAAATCTATAAATCTATACTAATATTATAAAGCTGAAGAGTTTTTTTGATTGAACGCGCTAATCTCAGGAACTACTAGTCCGATTTGAAAAATTCTTTCAGTGTTAGATAGCCTATTTATCGAGAAAGGCTATAGGCCCGTATATATTTTATCCCCGTATTCCTACGGGAACGGGAACCACGCGGGTGAAACCGCGCGGCGTCTACTAGTCACGTATATTTGGTATTATCGCACATTAATACCTAAAAATTGGTTTTATTTATTTGAAATATACCGTGACGCCGCCGGACGCGCTCTCTCTGTCCCCTGACCCTTCCGGACCGCTCTCATGATTCCTTATTTACCCGTTTTTCCTTATCATACCGTACCATTCGCCTCACATTACCGAGGATCCCGTTGCCTGTATTGGATGTTTTATACCCGGTATCTTGATTAGCTTTTTGTTTGCTCAGTCTGGGATAATTAAAGGTTTATTAAGTAATTTCCGAACCAGCAATCATTGCGTACCAATGGTTTTGTATCAACAGCAAATGTAGCTTTTTTTTTTTTATTCTTTACAAGTTAGCCCTTGACTACAATCTCACCTGATGGTAAGTGATGATGCAATCTAAGATGGAAGCGGGCTAACTTGTTAGGAGGAGGATGAAAATCCACACCCCTGTCGGTTTCTACACGGCATCGTACCGGAACGCTAAATCGCTTTTCGTAACGTAGCTACCTCAAATGGAAGAATCCGGCATAAGAAATATGTATACCCTCATCTGTTGCATTTGTTGCAATCTTTTTGCAATGTGTCCCTGTGATTTTTTTTTTAAGGAATATTTAGCATATATTTTTTAATATGACCAATATTTCCCTCCAACTAGTCGGGAAAGACTGTGCTGGGTACGACAATAAACCAACGGGGCGGGGATCGAACCACCACGAGTCCACTCTATTTTTTAATGTGACCAATATTCAGTCTAGTCGGGAAAGACTGTGCTAGGAGTGGGTACGACAATAGACCAACGGGGCTGGTCGAACCACCGCCCCTCGGTGATGAGTCCACTCTTACCGTTGAGCTATTGAGGCTTTAAATTCTATCATTTATTTCTTATCACTAATAAATAACAGATAAGTGTATATAAGATTTCTAATGCTGAATCTTGGACTATTATTACACCAAGTTAGAAGTAAAGAACTTCTAATCTATAAATAAATAATAATCTTCTAATCTATAGATAAATGTATTATTATAAATGCGAAACTGTCTGTCTGTCTGTTACCTTTTAACGGCTAAACGGCTGAACCGCTCAAGATGAATTTTGGTAAGATCGTAAATGGGACCTTGGAGCAAAACCTTGGAGCAAAACATTTTTGAGCCTAAAATAAAAATAGAAGGGGGTGAAATAGGGGTTGAAACTTTGTATGGAAAGTCCTTAATTTTTAGAGTTACAGTTTTTAAAATTTGAAAACAATACGAAATATAATGTGATTCAAGAATTTTTAAAATTCAACCCCTAAAGTGGTCAAATAGAGCTTACATTGATTTCCGCGCGGACGAAGTCGCGGGCGTAGGCTAGTAATCTTATATTAACATTTTCATGTCACTGTATTAGTAACCAAATTCCACCGAAAGTGCTTCACCGATTTTAATATATTTTTTGTGTATATTCGGTAGGTCTGAATAGCTCGTAAAGTAGGTATTTTTCACTCTCTTTCACTTTGTCTTAGTTTCTATCTTTGAAACTCTAAATATGTCCTTTTGTAGCGACTCTCTGAACAAAATTTGGGAAGACAGAGTTTACTATAGTATTAGTAATTATTATATAACTTTTTTGTAATATTAAACGGAATATTATAATGATTTTACGCCCAAAAAGAAATTAGTAACGAAGCAAACGTTTCGCGGTTTTATCGATAATTTCTCATGCATAAAACATTCGTTCCCAATAATATTCCGTTCGCAAACTTTCAGTCAATCAATCTCGCGTCCAGCGATCCATAAGGAGTATTTATAAAACAAATTGTGTTACAAGTGTGTACGTACGTAATGTATTTCGCATGAGTGCGGACAAGGAGCGAAAAAACGAACGGGAACATTGGAAATTGTGGGGGAGAATGGGGGAGGATGGGGGTGGTGGGACCTAACATCGCCCGGATACATCCCGGATATACAGTTCGCTCGCTACGTGATGGCTCCTGAATACATACTTATCTAATATTAAACTAGGTACTAATACTAGACTTTTATTACATAACCTGGTATTCCTTTGGGAATACATACGCGCTAAAATAAATTTGCTTTCTAGCTAGCACTTTCAGTCGTTTCTAGATATTATCTCTTTTTATAAACTTTTATTTACTTAACTTGTCTTATTAGAACATTAGGGACGGAACATAATAGGACTCTTTGGTATATTCTGTGATAACGTAACAACCGATATGTAGAATAATAAGTACTAAGAGAGAAAAACGAGCATTTTAAAGATTTTGAAGAATCTAGACCTGAGCAAAGGAGATAGTCCATTTCAGGTCCACTCTTGCACCCTGTATCATTAAAATTAAAAAAATAAAAGGATTTTATTAAAATTTATTATAGTGAATAAATCTAACTAAATAAAAAGAAATAAATAAAATAAAAATGACATGACAATCGACAGCAAACGTCAAATCGATTACTGATCCTAGGCTCCATACAATTTTGGAGCATCTCCTTTGGAAAATAAGAAATCGTATATTTACTCGAGGTGGGAATCGTACCCGAGACCTTTATATTGAAAACTGTGTCAAAAGGGTCTTTAATGCATTATACCCAACACATACGCCGTGTTAACCCACCTATTAATTGCTATATTTTTTTCGAAATTTGACTAGACTAACTTAAAGAAAATAGCCTAGTCATTATTGCAGTACATCTCCATATTACACATAAGCATCCACATACCACAAACGTAAAGTTACATTTACATACACAAGCAAAACTTTTCGAACGAATGAATGCGGATTGATTTTTAAAACAAGAACGTTCGAGCGTTAAAGTCGGCAACGTAACGAATAACTTTCTTTTTACAAAACATTATTTTGTTCGAGAACTTTAACAAGTAGGTTTTATAACTGCAAAGCCTTAATTGGAGGCGCATAATGTACTATCGTCACCATTAAAGACGAACTGGTGCAGTTAGTTATACTGTTCAACAAAGAGGTCCAGGTACGATTACAAGCTCTAGTAAATATAGTAATAAAGATATAAAATATCTTTATTACTGTATATCATGATATACATAACAATTGCAGTAAAGACGATCTGTATATATTATTTCTTTTCAATATAAGGTATTTATTAGTATATTTTGATATGTATTTTATTCATTATTGTAGGTATTTGTGTAATATTGTTTATGTGTTAGGATGTAAATTATTTGTATGTATGTGTATTACTAATACTATGGTTATTTTTGTTTTACGCCACCTGCTGATGTCCTTAAGTTTTCCTAAACCGAAGGTTGCCTGGAAGAAATCGCTACTTAGCGATAAGGCCGCCTTTTGTATGCTGATCTCTTCCTAATTTGTTTTTTATTTCACTTGTTTTTGTCTTTGTGGTGTGCAAATAAAGTATATTTATCTTTATCTTTTTTTTCTCTCATTTATTTATTACTTCTTTTTTTTAAAATTTTTAACAATATAAGTATAATAAAATACAAAACATTATTAAAAATTTATAAAAAAAAATTCACCCTCCCGCTGCGGGACATTTGAGTGTCCAAGCAACCGGTGGTCAGGGCTCCAGAGTGAGGTACCTCCTCACAATACGCGCCGTCTCAAGAATCACTGCCTTTTGTATCCGACTCTTGATCCAACAGTTAAGCGAAAGCTTCTTAAGATGTTGGTCGAAGCTTTTCGCTATAAGACCATTGACTGAAACAACTATCGGAACAATAATAGTTGACTCAACATTCCACATGGCGGTAATCTCGTGAGCAAGGTCCAAGTATTTTGATACTTTTTCCTTTTCGGCTTTAACCAGATTATCGTCATGTGGAACAGTAATATCAACAATTACTGCACGACGCACTGACCGATCGACTAGCACTATATCAGGTCTATTGGCTACAATATACCTGTCAGTGATAATCGTTCGGTCCCAGTAGAGCAATGCACTGCTATTTTCAAGAACTGACGCTGGGTCGTACCTATAGTAAGGCATCTCAAAATCGATAAGGCCATATTGAAGAGCAAGCTGTTGGTGGATTATCTTGGCTACTTGATTATGTCTGTGCAAGTATTCGCCGTTAGCAAGGTGACAATTGTTTATCTTAATTGTTTCCAGTTACATCAGAACAATATTTGGCATTACCTAGTTAAAGGTCCCAGCTCAGCATTTTGCTATGTACATATAATATAATGCAGCATTTTATATTTTCTAATTTAGCTCAGGTCTGGTCTAGTGGTAGAGTTCGGCCGAGGCTAGTTACCACTCTAATGGCAAAAAGTGCCAAGTGGTTCGTCGTGATGACCCGTAGAAACCTTCAGAGGTGTGGGTAGAATAAACATTTAACACTTCCAAGTAAGCCCGCTTTGAGCTTACTGCATCATCACTTAATATTAAATGAAATCAAAATCCAAGGCTAACTCGTTATAGAATAAAAAAACCGGCAAAGTGTCTCGCTCGCAGTGTAGAGTTCCGTAGATTAAATTAGAAGTTTAAACGATTATAATGCACAAAAATACCAATACCGATAACCACTGGCGTGCACTTCATATGTGCTTACAAGCACTGCCTACCCTAAGGACTCAATACAAACCTATGTTGGACCACAGAATACATACAAGGAATTTTCCAATTATTTCTCATAACCCTAGTTAAAAACCTTATGCACGCCACTGCCGATAACTCGCATCTAGACACACACAATCGGAAAGGCGGGCAAATTAACGTATACTCACGCTACGAATTTAGCATCTTCTTTCTAGTGGCAATAGTCTCTGAGCTAAACCGTGGACAGACAGACGTCCAGACTGACAAACGGACATCGCGAAACTATAAGAATTAAACTATAGGGTCTCCAAAAGTTGACGGCCTCCATGGCGCAGTGGTATGCCCAGTGGACTTACAAGACGGAGGTCTTGAGTTCGATTCCCGGCTTTGCTGATTGAGGTTTTCTTAATTGGTCCAGGTCTGGCTGGTGGGAGACTTCGGTCATGGTTAGTTACCACCAAACCGACAAAGACGTACCGCCAAGCGACGTAGCGTTCCGGTACGATGTCGTGTAGAAACCGAAAGGGGTGTGGATTGTCATCCTACTCCTAACAAGTTAGCCCATTATCACTTACCATCAGCTGAAAATCAGCGCCGTGTATTATACTTGTACGTAGTGCACGGCATATGCTGAGCTGTACACCCTTTCTTTTTAAGGGTTACAGACAGACATGCGGTCATAAGGATAGGGGATAGACTGTCTGTAACTTTTAGATTTGAATAAATTTATTCTCTTTCTTTCTTCTTTTTCTTTCATCAGGTGAGATTGTAGGCAACTTGTAAAGAATTAAAACAAATAAAAAAATCTTATTCAACTACGAAGTCTCACAAAAAAAGATTCACACTATGCGACATTCGCGCATATTAACGGAACAATTCAGTGATATTCTCCAGTGGCGCATTTTGTCGCTAAAACACGCATTAAACTTTGCCCCCGTGTGAATGCGCTTTTACACGGTCATATTGAAATTGTTTTCGTACTCTCGTGGCCGCGTTATTCTGCCTTAAATATTATATTGTACGGCCGGCGTTTGTGATAATTATTATCTGGCCGCGTGTGGGATATAGGCTTTGTGTGTGAGAAATGAGATTGTGATGGGCTTTTTAACTTAGTCGAGTGTTGAAACTTATTTTCTAGTGGTATTGTTTGTTTTCTGGATTAAATAATTTAAATTACGCTCTGATTGTTTTTTTTTGTATTCTTTACAAGTTAGCCCTTGACTACAATCTCACCTGATGGTAAGTGATGATGCAGTCTAAGATGGAAGCGGGCTAACTTGTTAGGAGGAGGATGAAAATCCACACCCCTTTCGGTTTCTACACGGCATCGTACCGGAACGCTAAATCGCTTGGCGGTACGTCGTACGTTTGCCGGTAGGGTGGTAACTAGCCCCGGCCGAAGCCTCCCACCAGCCAAAATTCATCCGGGCATTTTATGTACTACTCTACTCATACTCTCGATTTCATCCGGGTAAATTCAGTTTATCAGAAATAGAATATATGATTTTTTTCGGTATAAAAAGAAGCAAGTATAATCCTCAATTAGCCTCAATAGCTCAACGGTAAGAGCGGTCGGACTCATCACCGACGGGTGGTGGTTTGATCCCCGCCCCGTTGGTCTATTGTCGAACCCACTCCTAATACAGCCTTTCCCGCCTAGTTATAGGGAAATAAGAATATTGGTCATATTTCAAAGATATGGCAAATATTCTTTACAAAAAAAACAATAATTCAAATTTCAGTTAAATCCATTCAGTAGCTTTTGCGTGGAAAAGTAACAAACATCCATATATCCATTCTTTCTTACAAACTTTCACATTTAAAACATTAGTAGGATTTTACTTAATATATAATATTTTTACGATTAAGTGGTTTAGCCCAAGTTATGTTTGATGGGTAATAAACCCAAATAAACAAACTTTTACCATAAGCAGTAAATTTTTTTTAAAAGTAGTCTTTGTCATCATCACCCTTACCCTTATCCCACTTAAGTGGGGTCGGAAAAATATGTCAATCTTTTCCATTCGTCTCTATTACTCGTCAACTCATCATCCACTCCTTTTACACACATGTCCTCTTTCACACAATCCAACCATCTCTTCTTTGGCCTTCCTCTCCTCTTATGTCCTTCCACTTGCACATTCTACATTTTTCTAGTAATATGACTTTCCTCCTTACGCATTACATTACATTCCTAAAAGTAGTCTTTGAATCAAATATAATGCTTTTTTCTAAAAAAAAAATTGCCCTATCTTTAAAACATGGCCAATTCCCGCTTCCTTCCAAAAGACTGAGATAGGAGTGGATACAACAATGGTCCAGCGTGCGGGGATCGAACCACCTTTCTTTGTGTCCGCCCCCTTTACCATAAAGCTATTGGAGCTTCGAAGAATTCTATGAAATCTCATTATTAAATTGTACCTACCTATAAGAATTCCAATAAGAATTATCGAAGCAATTATAGAATCGCTACCTTTCTGCCGGTCGGAAATCGATTGGTCTGATTGGCGGATTAGATATAATAATTATATAGAATATAGAAAGGAGATGAACACGACAGACAGACAAGACGTTCGTAATTAGTCTGGCTATTCATTGTTTGGATATTTGCCGCTAATATAGAGACTTTAGTGGTGTTATTAGCGGAAAGTTCTTCGATTACTATTGGTATAATAGTTTACTTTTGGAACACGGTTTAAGGTTAGACAGGTGCGTTTATGTGTGAAACGAAAGAAGTGTCAGCAAAACAGAAGTATCTATACTAATATTATAAAGCTGAAGAGTTTGTTTGTGTGATTGAACGCGCTAATCTCAGGAACTACTGGTCTGATTTGAAAATTTCTTTCAGTATTATATAGCCCATTTATCGAGGAAGGCTATAGGCTATATATTATGTCCGTATTCGTACAGAAACGGGAACCACGCGAATGAAACCGCGCGGCGTCAACTAGTTTATAAATAAATAAAAAATAGTCCACTAAGGTATTTAGTAAGGATCTTTAGTAGTAGATTTAGTATTAGTAAGGTTCAATCTTTTACTAAAATAGTCAAGTCAGTTAAATGAACTGTGTTAGCCCAGTGCATATGACGTCTGCCTTTGATACGGAGGGCGTAGGTTCAAATCCGGTCCGGGTCATGCATCTCCAACTTATCAGTTATGTGCATACTAGCGGACGCCCGCGACTTCGTCCGCGTGCAATTTACATTTTCACAAATCCCTCGGGATTCATGGATTTTTTCGGGATAAAAAGTATTTGTTAATCCAGACTATAGTCTATCTCTACTTCAAATTTCAGGCGATTTGGTTCAGTAGCCGAGGCGTGAGAGAGTAACAAACACTCATACCATCAAAATCATAAGGTTCTCGTAAATCTCGTGAATCCAATAATTTTTTCGGGATAAAAAGTAGCCTATGTGTTAATCCAGAGTAAAGTTTATTTTCATTCTAAATTTCAGCCAAATAGTTGCGGCGCTAAAGCGTAACAAACATCCATACAAACTTTCGCGTTAGTAATATTAGTAGGATTAATAAATTAAATATCACCTATCTCAAACGGTAAATAAAATATGTTTTTATTTACCGTTTGAGTAAGGGGTACCTGGATACCTGAGAATTTTCTCTATTCTCTACGTGTGTGAAGTGTGCCAATCCGCATTGGCGTGGTGGACTAGCCTCATACTGAGAAGAGACTCGTGCTCAACAGCGAGCCGATTATAGGTGGCTTATTATGATGATGACTAAAATAGTCACGTACCTATAACGCGGTAATTGAAAAACCAAAATAATGTAGTAAAGTATGTAGTCTTTAGAGTCTATTGTTACCACGCGGGCAAAGTCGCGGATATATGCTAGTAATAAAATACCACATACTCAAGCTCTTACTACTTACACTATTAGCTGTTCGTTACCGAATACTCATATAGTATGAGAGTCAATGAGGAGGCGCAAGCTGCGTCTAAGTATTCACTTAACTCATAGAGTTAGCACATACGTACGTCACTGTATAGTCTAAGAGTCTGTGATGATCACACCTTCGTAATTTAATAAAAGATGAAAGTTTGTTAGTTCTCCTACCATAGGCAATATGGAATTTGGAGACCTTGGGAGGTAGAGTTGTTTGTAACTAGAGGACGCCTACGACTCTGTTCGCGTGAAATTCTGGTTTTCACAAATCTCACGGTAACCACGGATTTTTACGGAATAAAAAGTTGCTTATGTGTTAATCCAGGGTATAAATCTATTTTCATTCCAAATGTCAGGCAATCCAGTTTAATAGCTCCGGCGTCAAGGACTAACAAACATACAACAAACACACAAATTATCCCTTTATAATATTAGTGACTTTACGTCTCACTTTACTAAGCAATAGCTGTAAATAATTATTAATGAGTGCGAGCCGACAAACATCCAGTTTTATAAAAAAGTTGAAAGTCTTAACCATTATTCACTTAGACCAGCAGTGTATTTATCATTAACAACCCATTTTCGTCTCACTCTGAGCACAAGTCTCCTCTGAGAATGAGAAGAGATGAGAGATGAGAGATAAGAGTCCTTAGACCACTACACTGGCCCAATGCGGATTAGCAGACTTTACAGACGTAAAGAATTAAAAAAATTCTCAGGTGTGCTCAGATTTCCTCATAATGTTTTTACTTCACCGTTTTTGAAACACGTTAATTTCTTAGTCAATATTCAACTACCACTTGAACCTCTATTCACTATTTCACTCAGTAATAAACCTATATTGGAAATGGAATTTTAAATTTTCTATAATTCGTTCGTACAACGCCTATCCTAGTTGAAAACTTTGTGCACGCCACTGGAGCATAACTAACTCTTAGCTTTTATAATATAACAATAGTCTGGCATCCACAGGCGCTCTAAAGCTAGGCGCACACTCGCCATGCCCACGTCAATAATTGGAGCGGTTGTTCACGTGTTTTTTTTGTTTCTGCAGCGGTGCTCGCGCCGGGGAGGCATTGTTCAGGCTCGCGAGGCGCGCCGGACCTCCCCCCGCGCCCCCCACCACCGCCCGACGTAAAACGGTTCGTATTTTTCATTGTTGCTTTAAAGCTTTATAGGTTTTGCTTTATTTATGCCCTTTTATAACTCTCCGTACAAGATAAATGCCCGGAAGCCGATGTTCTGTTTGTGTCACGTTTAATGGTTTACCGGTGAGCCGAGAGCTTATAAATAGATACTTTTTTTTTAGCTTTTTTATGAACTTCGGGTATAAAAGTTGTTTATTTACTAGAAGGTTCTATTTATTTCTTTAGCAAATTTCATCAAAAATCGGTTCAATTATATTTTCGCAATAAAAATATTAGTATAAATTTCTTTCATTTTTGATTCAGTTGTAAAGGTTTACTATTCAATTTGTTTCTTATTCCGTTTATTATACATATTTATCTGTTTATATATATTATAATATATTCATATTATAGGTCTTAATAATACGAGTGCGTTTGTTTTATTTTTGTTCATTTTGGAGATTTTTCTTTAGGACTAAGTAAATATGCAAAATTTCATCGTCATCACGCGGTGCCACCCCTTAACAAAATTTGGCGTGAAAATTGTCCCTTGTCCTTAGTTGTGGAGGACAGATAAAACAAAAATGTATATGTAAAATTTATATAAGACAATAATAATAACTGTAGTATTTTAAAGTAAGTACTTTCATACGAAGTGTGCTAGTTGATATACATAAATATAACAGAAGCCGTTGACGTGCCGGTAAATAAATTTGGAGGCTTAATAAAAGTCCGGCGGGCAGGCAGAGCCATTTTAAACAGTGGAAATGGGACAGCCAAATTCTGCCTAAAGTTGTACAACAATGAAAGAAATATAATTGAACACAAAATAATCTCTTCCATTTAGAATTATCACACAATACAGCTTGCAATAAAAACATTTTTTCCCTCTTGCCCTCTAAAAGTCATCATCATCATCATTATCAACCCATATTCGGCTCACTGCTGAGCTCGAGTCTCCTCTTAGAATGAGAGGGGTTAGGCCAACAGTCCACCACGCTGGCCCAATGCGGATTGGCAGACTTCACACACGCAGAAAATTAAGAAAATTCGTTGGTATGCAGGTTTCCTCACGATGTTTTCCTTCACCGTTTGAAACACGCGATATTTAATTGTCCTCTAAAAGAGCCCCGCCTTAATCAAATTTTGTCGATTCACGTTACACCCCTGTGTTTGGATTACCTACAGGAATTCATATGTTACATCAAGTTAATTGGTTCAGAGATTTTTTTATTTTAATAATATTTGCCATAACTTTTGAATATTCCCACTAATATTCCCATTCATCTCCAACTAGTCGGGAACCACTGTATTAGGAGTACGACAATAGTCCAACGGGGCGGGGTTCGAACCGATGATGAGTCTGGCAGCTTTACCGTTGAGCTATTGAGGCTCTAATTGATTGTGACAGACGGATACAGAAGTAAGGGTTCCATTATAGTAAGTACTTAGACGACGATCTCCGTGGCGCAGTGGTATGCGCGGTGGATTTACAAAACGGAGGTCCTGGGTTCGATTCCCGGTTTAGCTATCACGGCTCACGGCTCGCCCTGTAGTGGGCTGATAATGATTTCATCATCATCTATCAATATTTGCCATCGTCATGCCGAAGTTTGACATTCAATACCTATGCGGAAAGGTTTCTTTATATTTTACACTTACAGGATATGTTGATATAGGATAGAAGCAGGCATTACTTTGCGGAAGTTCATTAACAATTGCTGAATCATGCCGAACTACAGTTAGTAGTTAGTAGAGAGTAGAGTAGTTAGTAGAGTCTTAGTAGAGAGAGAGAGTAGACAACATCTCTTGAGGATGCTCCGGTTTCGGGGTGAAACGTACGTAGAGAGTATTTTGTCAGACCTGGGTGACGTTGTCGCATGTGTTCGTCGGCTTTTCGCGGATGATAGCAAAATTGTTATATATATTCAGGAGAGCCGTGATAGCCCAGTGGATATGACCTCTGCCTCCGATTCTGGAGGGTGTGGGTTCAAATCCGATACGGGGCATGCACCTCCAACTTTTCAGTTGTGTGCATTTTAAGAAATTAAATGTCACGTGTCTCAAACGGTGAAGGAAAACATCATGAGGAAATCTGCATACCAGAGAAGTTCTTAATTCTCTGCGTGTGTGAAGTCTGCCAATCCGCATTGGGCCAGCGTGGTGGACTATTGGCCTAACCCCTCTCATTCTGAGAGGAAACTCGAGCTCAGGAGTTAGCCGTATATGGGTTGATAACGACAACCTATGCGGAAAGGTTTCTTAATATTTTACACTAATTGCAGGATAACTTGGTGTTTAGCAAAAGGTTTATTGCTAACATTAAACTCCATTTTATTGAAAAATACCCAGCTGTATTAATAGGAACCACTCGGTGAGTTTATTGAACTAGCTGCATAGTGGGAATAGTGGCTCAAGTACCATGGAAGTTATATTAAGTACCCGTAGAGCGGCGTGCAAACAAAGTTGGATTATGAACTGCGAACTTATGCAACTATTGGTTCTAATAATTTTGCAATCGCTTCGTAATACATATTGTTATTATAACTTTTATTCAGGATTTTTATTAGGCAGTAAGTATTAGTGCTGCAATAGGATAGTTGATTCATATTAAATTTAATGTAAATAATATTAATTTGGTGCAGTGCATTTAATAAGGGTCCTGAATAATTATGTCGATATCAATTAATAAAATGAAATTCATCGAAAACTCAATTTAAAAATTATGTATTTGTTATATTTTTCAAAAACTCTGTCGTTCATTTTTGTGACGTCACAATGTTGCTTAAAGAATAAACACCAAACTAATTATTAATTAATAATTTTGTCAAACACTCCGTTTCCGATAGCGTTTTGGCTCGCATTGACAAAAAAATACTTAAAAATTTAATATACTTGAGGGATATCTCATGCGATGGATGTTTGCCGAGATTCTTAATAATTGTATTATTATTTTACTAATAAGATTAACAGTGATCTTAATTATATTTTTCATACTTGAAGGAAATAATGTTTTTAATACTCTTCATTAGTTGTAACCTACAAGATAGAAGCACATTGTTTCGTAGAGTAGCGAAGCACATCATTGTCGCGTAGCATGACGTAGCAAAAGCGTAGAGCGTATTGAGTGATAAAATCGGATATTTACTTAAGAATGAAAAGGTTAGTTTTCTGTCTTTTTAATGCAGGTGTTATTTTTCTTCGTACACTAGATATTATAGTTCATTTATTTATTACCTAACAAGCGACACACGCCTATGTTCTTCTCCAAGGAGCCATTTATCTCTGTACCAAAGTTAGGTCAAAATCGATTTAACAGCTTAGCGTTAAAAAAGTAACTGGCTTGTTTAGGTACTTTTCAATTATAATTTTAGAAATACAGAGTGAATTCAGTGATCTCACACTTTGCAAGCGCATATAATGGACTGAGAGCCAGCAATAGCAATAGTTCATTTGGACTTTACACTTCGACAATTTAGGAACAGCAGGCTAATTCACTAACTTCGACTTATGTTAGTTGACATAAACGAAATTGAGATTATATGTAACAAATGTCATCTGATGCCTACTGACAAATCTTCGTGCATATCATACAGTAGGTATATGATATTTCTCAGTTGATTTGATATTTATTTTAAGTTGGTAATGAAGACCAAATTACCTTCCAAAGCCATGGTCCAATCCTCGTGATTAGAGACTATACCTACGGTAGGAGCACAGTCAAACGTTCAGCCATCATAAAATGATATAAAGAAAAAGAAAAAAAAGAAGAGTAAGGAAGAAGAACAATAAGAAATACTTTATCGCACACAAAATATAAATCAAATGAAATATTAAAAATAAGCATCCAAAGGCGGCCTAATAGCTATAAGAATCTCTAACAGGCAACTAGCCTCTCTGCATCTCGTTCTATAAATGTATATCATAACTCATAACTTAAGGATAAGTCCCGAAGTCTAGTTATCCCAATAACATGAGTAACTCAACTTAGCAACTTAAATTTCCACGTTACCCCAAAAATGTAAAATAAATTATTTTTTAAATAAATATTTCTCAAGTGTACTTAAACTCTCGAAGCAAATTTTATTCGCATGACTGGATGCCATAATGCTTTTAGGTCAGTCGGCTGTAGTACACTCGACCTCGGGGCTGTTTTTCGAATAGCAAAAATAAATTTTGTCTATTTATGTATTAGCTAGAGAAATGGCTTTCGAGGCGGAAGGCTGTTTAGATTGGCCTAGATTTTTTTATAGCGTGCAGTTTTGCTATTTACTACGTTTTCATCTGATGTTTTACGAGTTTTTTTATTGAATTTGCTCTGTTAACGGATACTCGTATGTTTTTTATATAATTGTCAGACAGAGATTGGAAAACCTTTACTAATATTATAAAGCTCAAGAGTTTGTTTGTTTGTTTGCTTGAACGCATAAATCTCAGAAAGTATTAGTCCGATTTGAAAAAATCTTTCAGTGTTAGACAGCCCATTTATCGAGGAGGGCTATACAGGAAGAAAATTTTTTTAGTGCGGATATTTTTATATTTTGTACATAAACAAAATTTAATGATCACGTATTTTTTCTTTTTTTTTTTAACTCAAAAATAACAAAATTATCGTTAGCTAAAGTTATTTACTTTTGAACAGAATTTTAGGGTCACCCTATTGTGCGTTTATTTTATTTTCGTTTGATACCTAAAGGACGTCACCAGATCACTTTTAAGCTGAATATATCTTGTTTAGTAATAATATGTACATTATTTTGTTATTTTAGAGACATAAATTAAAAAAAAAAATTACATAAAATGTATCGAACTGTTTGTAGATTTATATTCTATTAATGATACAGAACCACGAAAAAAAATATCCGCACTAAAGACCGAATCACCCTGTATATTATCCCCGTATTTCTACAGGAACGGGAATTAACAGGCGCGGGTGAAACCGCGCAGCATCAGCTAGTATATGTATAAATAGGTTAGCAGTTTTTCTTATCCGTGTGAAGTAAGAAATCCTTATCTAATATATAAAATTCTCGTGTCGCGGTGTTCGAACTTGAACTCCTCCGAAACGGCTCGACCGATTTTGATGAAATTTTTTGTGCATATTCAGTAGGTCTGAGAATCGGCCAACATCTATTTTTCAAACCCCTAAATCCTAGGATAGGGTAGTGGTAGGGTAGGGGTATGGTATAGGGATAGGGTAGGGGTAGGGTAGGGGTAGGGTAGGGGTAGGGTAGGGGTAGGGTAGGGGTAGGGTAGGGGTAGGGTAGGGGTAGGGTAGGGGTAGGGTAGGGGTAGGGTAGGGGTAGGGTAGGGGTAGGGTAGGGGTAGGGTAGGGGTAGGGTAGGGGTAGGGTAGGGGTAGGGTAGGGGTAGGGTAGGGGTAGGGTAGGGGTAGGGTAGGGGTAGGGTAGGGGTAGGGTAGGGGTAGGGTAGGGGTAGGGTAGGGGTAGGGTAGGGGTAGGGTAGGGGTAGGGTAGGGGTAGGGTAGGGGTAGGGTAGGGGTAGGGTAGGGGTAGGGTAGGGGTAGGGTAGGGGTAGGGTAGGGGTAGGGTAGGGGTAGGGTAGGGGTAGGGTAGGGGTAGGGTAGGGGTAGGGTAGGGGTAGGGTAGGGGTAGGGTAGAGGTAGGGTAGGGGTAGGGTAGGGGTAGGGTAGGGGTAGGGTAGGGTAGGGGTAGGGTAGGGGTAGGGTAGGGGTAGGGTAGGGGTAGGGTAGGGGTAGGGTAGGGTAGTGGTAAGGTAGGTTTATGGTATAGGGATAGGGTAGGGGTAGGGTAGTGGTAGGGTAGTTGTAGGGTAGGGTAGGGTAGGGGTAGAGTAGAGGTAGGGAAGGGGTAGGGTAGGGGTAGGGGTAGGAGTATGGTAGTGTAAGGTAGGGATAGGGAAGAAGTGCAAATAAATAAATTAATAAGTCAAAGCGAAGCTTGAGCGAGTCCGCTAGTACTATTATAAATTTTAGTTTAAATTCAATGTTGAATTTGACTGGTATATTATACAAAGATGAATAAAAAGTTCACCAATGAAAAGCTACATTATTAGCGAGTAAACAGGCTATATGTAATCTCCGTATTTTCAAGGGAAATGGAACTACGGGGGTGGAAGTAGTTAGTAAAAAGCTATGTCTAAGCCATGGAAGTATATTATCAATTTATCTGCGGGTGCGGCAGTGCCCTCGCCAAATCGTGCAAAAAAAAGCGGCACGGCTGTACTAATACTTTTCTCGATGCAATTAAAGCCATTTTCGACCTCATAACTTTGTTGTGGATGAAACCAGAAGCTTCAGTCAAGCTATGTTGCATAAACCATAAAAGACTTTTAATATTGATATGGTTACTGTATGATGTTGTTAGATTTGCTAATTACGTAATAACTTGAGATAGAAGGCCCCTTAATTACGGACCGATTAAAGTAACCGACTTGGTATTACATGGATCTCACAACTTTTTACGGTATAACAACTGATTTGCAAGAATTGGTATATTTTACACGTGGTTTTGAAGGTATAGGGATGATGTGTCTCCCTATTATATAGGTTGAAGAGAAAGTCCAGTAGAAGTTAAGAAGGAGCGAGAAATGATAGTGATAGGCACGATAAAAGAGTTTATTGCACTGGCACAGATATACAAGCGTTCACAAACACAAGAGCTCACCAATACGAAAGGCTATATTTTTATACGGCTAATTAAACATACAGTATAGCTAAATACGTTCGCGGTAAAATTGTCGCCGACTACAGCAGAGAGTAGGTATCTCGTGCGGAGTGCCAGACGGGCGGCCGGCGATCGGCCGCGCGTACCGCTAGCAGCTTGCGCAAATGTGTGTCGCCTCATACAATTTACGCACACTAATGCCGCGCGCTAATTAGTTAAATATTACATAATAAAGTAAACTATTTACATGAAATGCAATATACATGAAATATAATACATATTTGAAAGTTAATTTATAAATTTTAATAAGGACGTATTAACTATATACAAAATAATTATGTGCCTATGAAATGTGATGAATGCTAATAAAATATAAATAATATAATATAATATGGGCGAGAGTAGCCCACAAAGGCATCAATTATTTAACAAAATGCCACATAAACGGAAAAGAACTTTTAATTTAAGCAAATTGATATGAACTTCGGCGTCATGAATATTTTTTAAGGCACTTGGGAGTTTAACGTTTTGCAAAGTTGTGATAAACTTCTATTCACTTGAAGATATCAACTTATCAAGTTACAAGAACTTCTTTATACATGAAGTAGCAATTGTGACTTAGTTTGCATATTATTTATACAAAGATAAGATTCTACTACTTCCTGGGCGGCCTGCTAACCTTCTGGAGCGAGCTCGGTTGATTGGAGTGACTCCAGCGAGGACCAGCACCAAATGGACCTACGTACAACGGCCACCCCCTAGTGGCCAGGTGTGGAAAAGGCTCAAAAGGAAGAAGAAAGAAGAAGAAGATTCTACTTTTATAGGGAGTGGGATCTAATTTCAACCATTATATCAACAAATGACAAAAAATTGTATAAATATGTGTGTTTCTGAAAGTAAATTGTTTCTAAGAGTAAATGAAGTAGTTTATATAATTAGTAATTATTTTTAGTTAAAAAATTTAACTAATCTCACATTTATTTATTTCTCTATTTTTTTTTTAATTTTTAACGATGCATACAAAATATACACTATTAAAAACTTATAAAAAAAAATTAACCCTTCCGCTGCGGGACATTTGAGTGCCTAAGCAATAATCACTGCCTTGTGTATCCGACTCTTGATCCAACAGTTAAGCGAAAGCTTCTTAAGGTGTTGGTATCTTGACGGCCTCCGTGGCGCAGTGGTATGCGCGGTGGATTTACAAGATGGAGGTCCTGGAATCGATCCCCGGCTGGGCAGATTGAGATTTTCTTAATTTGTTCAGGTCTGGCTTGTGGGAGGCTTCAGCCGTGGCTAGTTACCACCCTACCGGCAAAGACGTACCGCCAAGCGATTTAGAGTTCCGGTACGATGCCGTGTAGAAACCGAAAGGGGTGTGGATTTTCATCCTCTTCCTAACAAGTTAGCCCGCTTCCATCTTAGACTGCATCATCACTTACCATCAGGTGAGATGGTAGTCAAGGGCTAACTTGTAAAGAATAAAAAAAAAAAAATGGTAGAAGCTTTTCTATAATGAAACAACTATCGCAACAATAATAGTTGACTCAACATTCCTCGTGTGCAAGGTCCAAGTATTGTTATACCTTTTGCATAAGATAGACTTTAAATCAGTGCTTGGTAACAAATGTAGAGTCTTTGTTATTAACCTGTTGTACAATGGTGTCATGATCTACAAGCCGAAGCCTCCCACTAGCCAAAACATGTACTGTGTACTAGCTGTAGGTGTAGCAAATAAATAAATATACGTCATAAAACCGTTTAAACTTCGTTTATAATTTTACAGTTTGGAATATCAGTTTGCCTTACCACCAGTGTTACATACTGATAATGAATATTTTTGATTTTATAGGACATGGGATGGAGTTTCCAATAAATATTTTATCAAGCTTCCGCAGTTTTAAACTTTTATCAGACCGCAATTTGTTCGAGCTACGGTTTTAATAACCTTTAATAACCTGCGCAGTGTAAAGCGGAAGGCATTTGGGTTGTACAATATTTTTGTATTTAAAAGATAAATCATAAACAATTAATGAATTTTGATGGTTCAAATGAGGAAAATATATTAATGTTTCGTTAATTTTGGTTTCGGCTTTTAGATATTTTTGTAATTGTAAGTCAATTGAGGTTTTCTTAATTGGTCCAGGTCTGGCTGGTGGGAGGTTTCGGCCGTGGCTAGTTACCACCCTACCAGCAAAAATAAAACAGTCAAGCGATTTAGCGTTCCGGTACGATGTAGTGTAGAAACTGAAACGGGTGTGGATTTTTATTACAAATTAGCCCGCTTCCATCTTACACTGCATCATCACTTGCCATCAGGTGAAATTGTAGTCAAGGGCTAATTTGTAAAGAAAAAAAATGAAAACAAACATGAAAAATTTCAATATTCCTACATTTTCCGTAGTTTGGAGTAAAATGTGCGTGAAAATCTAAACGAAGTAGGTATTATGAATCACACTAATATTATAAAGGCGAAAGTTTGTGTGTAAGTGTGAAAGTGTGTAAGTATGTTTGTTCCTCTTTTACGCTGCGGCTACTGAAGCTGTAGCGATTTGGCTGAAATTTGTAATGGAAATAGATTTTACTCTTGATTAACACATAGGCTACTTTTCATCCCGTAAAATGCATGGTTCCCGCGGGATTTGTGAAAAACTGAATACCACGCGGACGAAGTCGCGGGCGTCCGCTAGTATTTAATAAAACACAAAAAGTAAGTACAACTTTACTGTAAAATAGGCACAGATTAAAATAAATTAAAACTAATAATTAAATATACTTAACAAAATTTGCCGCCCTATTTATTTAGCTTCATTGCTTTAAATCAAAAAATCATAAGTTCATTTATTTCAAGTAGGCTCAGTATACAAGCACTTTTCATACGTTAGTTGACTATTTGTAAAGATTCTACCACCGGTTCGGAAGGCAGATTCTGCTGAGAAGAAACCGGCAAGAAACTCAACAGTTGCTCTTTTAAAAAAAAATCATACAATAGTATTATAATTACAATTGATGACAACATTACAATTTCTTATAGTTTTACTTCCTGTGTGAAGGTGGAACCTGATCCAACGGCCTCCAAGCAACTTTATCATTTAGGAACTCATCGATGGTGTAGTAACCTCGACTAAGCAAATGTTTTTTAACACAATGCTTAAAGCTATGCATTGGCAGGTCCATCACAGTCTTGGGGATCTTGTTATAGAAGAGTACACCCAAACCTACAAAAGATTTTTTTACTGTTTGGAGACGATATGCAGAAATAACTAACTTATGCCCGTGTCTAGTAAGACGTGGGTTTAAAACTCTTTTTCGTTTGTACAAATTAATATTTTGTCTTACATAGAAAAAACTATTATTATTTTCGTTTAAAATAAACATAATAATGTAGATCGTATAGTAATCAAACGACCGGGAGTGCTATCAAACAGAGGCTAAAGTAAACACGACCCAGCTGTTGATAGTTTGCACTTCCCAAACATGGAATTATAATGGGAGTTTTCATATCAATTAAATGTTATGTTGTAGGTATGCTGTTATTGATAAACATATTGAATAACAAGCTCCCTGTGGAATATAAACACACACACATACATGCACACACACACACAAGCACAGTACGGGTCCGCGGGAGACACAGAGGCTGAAGACCAAAGGAGGAGGTTTTTTAAGTCGGTAGTGGTTACCCGAGCCCGACTTACCGGTGCAGACCATCAAGCCCTGATGATGCGTAAAATGCGTAAAAAGAGAAACGAAGTTTTTTCTTTAATTAATAATAATGTGAATTATCATTGACAACCCATGTTCGGCTCACTGTTGAGCAGGATTCTCAGAATGAAAGGGGTTAGGCCATATAGTCCACCACGTTGGCCCAATGCGGATTCGGTAGACTAAATAATTAAGAAAATTCTCAAGTATGCAGGTTTCTTCACGTGTTTTTTTCTTCACCATTTGAGGCATGTGATATTTCATCATCATCATCATCATATCAGCCGATGGACGACCACTCCAGGACATAGGCCTTTTGTAGGGACTTCTAAGCATCACAATACTGGCCGCCTGCATCCAGCGAATGCCTGCCACTCGCTTGATGTCGTCAGTCCACCTGGTGGGGGGTCGGCCTTTAGATTGTTTTTGCCGTCCATACAAGCTTTGCCCGATACTGTGATATGATATTTAATTTCTTAAAATGCCCATAACTGAAAAGTAAGAGGTGCATGCCCCGGACCGGATTCAAACCTACGCCCTCGGAATACAACGCAGAGGTCGTATCCACTGCGCTATCACGACTCTATGTAATGTAATAAGTGAATAGATATGAGTAAAAATAGTATTGTTTCACTTGTCAAATAGCCTAATAGCTCTTTATTTATAATTAA
This sequence comes from Bicyclus anynana, assembly GCF_947172395.1. Lineage (NCBI taxonomy): Eukaryota > Metazoa > Arthropoda > Insecta > Lepidoptera > Nymphalidae > Bicyclus > Bicyclus anynana. The sequence goes on along the minus strand of NC_069103.1, from coordinate 4,402,805 downwards.
GAGTCTGACTTAAATTGGAAAGGTTTACAGTTCAATTTGCGCCTGTTACCCACACGGCACATTATTTTAGCTTATTTAGAAAGGAAAAACACATATTATTCATGTTTAAAGAGTTATAGCTAAATTTTTTATAACATAATAAAAAAAAAATAATAAAAAAAGCCTTTTATTCAGACAGTATTACAGTTAAAATTATTATCTATCTTGAGTATTCTATTACTGACATTTTTAACATAAATATTATATTTAATTCCTTCCACTATATTTACACACTTAATTTTTGATTTGTTGATGTCATCGGCCCATCGTCTAAATGGTCTACCTTTTTTCCTTTTCTTGTGGCTTGTATACCAGTTGATTATGGATTTTGACCATTTTTCCTTCCCTCTAATTTTATGTCCAGACCATTTCCATTTTAAAGTTTTTATTGCTTTTGTGAAATTTTTCATATTAAATAATAAATAACAAATACTTGTTGCGATGTATATTGAAATATGTTGATCGTTTTACGTAAAATATGCTGTTTCAATTAAAATATCGTTAAATCGGTTATTGCTATTTTGGTTTAAAATTGCTCATTAAAATCGTTAATATTGCGTTTTCTGCATTTTGAAAACATTTGCATAGGTAAATCTAGCCGTGATAGTCCTGTGGATATGACCTCTGCCACCGATTCCGGAAGGTGTGATTCGAATCCGGTCCGGGGCATGCACCTCCAATTTTTCAGTTGTGAGCACTTTAAGAAATTAAATATCACGTGTCTCAAACGGTGATTTTTGTTATTCTCTGCGTGTGTGAAGTCTGCCAATCCGCATTAGGCCAGCGTGGTGGACTATTGGCCTAACCCCTCTCATTCCGAGAGGAGACTCGAACTCAGATAGATAGTAGTTATATATAGACCAACGTTACAATAAACAAACAATAATTATTATTATTTGTTGGAATATCACAGTAGTATAATTTTGCTCATTTGGATACATTAATGAACCATTGTTGTAATTCGAGCATCGACAAATTGTTTCGATTGATGTTTGTTTCAAACGTGAATAATATGTTTGACATCAATTTGTTACTTGCTTTTCTCTTATTTATTTATTAGAGTTCCGTAACTCAAATGGAGAACCCGGAAACCGTATAGAATCACTTTGTTATTCGCCAGTCGGTCTGTCATTAGCCATACATACATAGTGTCTATCACAGAACAGACAACGCTAAAAGCTAATGCTTTTAGCAATAGAAGTAGCAAGGGGGTGTGGCCCGTGTACACCCGGGTGTGCGGAACAACGCAAGCGTGCCCGCGCATGTAGTAGCAGTCTTGTTTTGTTCTGTGACAAAAAGAATAAATAATATTCAACTCTAGAGTAAGTGTGACATATTTTATTTTTCACTAAATATTAAACAGCCATTTAGGCCACGCCCCTGGGTACGCTGGTTTCAATACAAAGAATTGACACTTTATAAATCTAGTTACCTCTTATATCTGTGGTGTCTATCATATGTACAATCGCATAAAGGTATTTGAAATTAATGTAGGTACTTAAAGTCTACAGTCTCTTGCTTGAAAAAATCAAACTTTCAAGTTAATGTATAAAAATATACGGCCGTATAAGCCACAAAAAACTTTCTCAAGGCAATCAAAGTTCATAGGTATTTTCCGTTAACCTAGAATTATGGTATTTGGGGATAGTAATATACTATAAGTATAGGGAAAAATCTAAAACTACATCAACATGAAACAGGTTATACATGATTTGTACGGGACCCTCAGTGGGCGAGACCGACTTGCACTTTCCGATTTTTTTGGTATAAGCACGTTCAAAATATTTTATAACAAAACTAGCTGACGCCGCGCGGTTTCACTCGCGTGGTTCCCGTTCCCGTAGGAATATGGGGATAATTTAGCCTATAGCCTTCCTCGATATATGGGCTATCTTACACTGAAAGAATTTTTCAAATCGGACCAGTAGTTCCTGAGATTAGCGCGTTCAATCAAACAAACAAACAAACAAACTCTTCAGCTTTATAATATTAGTATAGATAATAAATATTTATTTTATATTACTGAGACTCTTGCCGGCTCTTTTCAGTACAATCTGTTCTTCGAGTGGAAGAATCACTAGACTCCGCGCCACGAAATGAGTCCAGTAGAGTAGAACTGTCTTAATGGCACTCATTGTCATTTGGTAATGGCGATGTTATTATTATTTGTGTAAGGAACTGTCAATTTTAGTTCAGGTTTTAGCCGCGGGATTTATTTTGTGGCACGAAGTTAACTTATTGTCATACTTGACTTTAGGAAAAAAAATAATTTGTTATTTGAACACTAGTATGTTTAATAATTCGATAATAACAAAAATAGCTTTACTGCTTTTCGTCAGGTGTGCGCCGACCTTTAGTTTAGATAGAAAGTGTGACTGTCATTTAACCAGAAATAAAATATAGTAAAGTGTATATCATTCAAGCAAAAGATATAAAAAATACGTGACATCGCTAAAAAAGACGTCCAAGTTAGATAAGAAACCTAATAGGTGGTTCCGTATGTGATAGTTATATCAGGATGCTTATACAAGAGAGCCACTTCATTGGTCTAGGGATTAACAGTTATGGATTACACTTGTGAAGTCTTGAATTCAAGTCCTGGGGCGGAGTGTGAAAAATCGTACAAGACGTTACTACAAGAGCTTTACTTAATTTTAAAGACCTTACCTACGTAGAGATAAGGTAATCTGTGGTTGAAAAATAATCTACTAGCTAGCACTTTTCCGTGAAAATCCTTAGAAATAAAAGTTAGCGCTTTTCTGTTCAATCGAAAGAGAGAGACCAAATTAAAATAATTTTTATTATTATAACACTTTATTGGATTGGCGATCAGGTGGACTGACGACATCAAGCGAGTTGCAAGGATTCGCTGGATGCAGGTGGCTCAGGATCGTGATGTTTGGAGGTCCCTACAAAAAGCCTATGTCCTGCAGTGGACGTCCATCGGCTGATATGATGATGATGATGATGACGAACACTTTACTTGCATACCACATATAAAAAACAAGATACACCATAGAACATAAAATAGTAGTGTACTAAAGGCTGGCTTATCGCTTGGAAACAATTTCTTTCAGGCAACCTTAGATTTACGAAAACACAACAATGTACATATGTTCTTGTAAGGGGAGGGATTTTACTGTTATTAGAACGGATCCCTAAAGGAAATAAATATCTAGGTAGGCGATACCGTTCTTGATAAATTGGAATGAGTTGCCGCTCATCCATCATAGAATATAGCGAGCTTGAGGGAATAAATAAAATCAAAAACATACTTATGTTTACTGGATATCATAATCTCTAGGTGGCCTTGAAGTTTTTCGGTTTTATTACAATTTGAGTTGTTATTATATTTTCTTTTAAAAAATATATTGAAATACTAGTGGATGCCCGCGACTTCATCCGCTTGGAAATCAGTTTAAGCTTTCAATCCCTATTTCACCATTTTAGGGGTTGAATTTTAAAAATTCTTGAATCACATTTTATTTCGTATTTTCACGATTTATGAACAAATTTTATAAATGTAACTCTAAAAATTAAGGACTTTCCATACAAACTTTCAACCACTATTTCACCCCTTCTATTTTTATTTTAGGGTGAAAAAATACGGTCCCATTTACCATTATACGGAAATTCATTTTGATCGTTTCAGCCATTTAGCCGTGAAAAGGTAACAGATAGACAGACAGACAGACAGACCTACTTTCGCATTTATAATAGTAAGTATAGAAGTATAGATATATAGAATCAATCAGGAAACATCAAGCTTTTAGAAACCATTCAAAAAAAGTTTATACTTTCTACCATTTTTATTAAATCTCAATCTCATGTCTTTTAAAGCTGACAGATAATAAACGAGTTTAGGACAGAGAGATAAAATAACCTTGATATATTTTTATCTTCCAAGAAGGCTTCAATTTGACTGGAGTCTGAAAACACATCAAATCAAATGAAAAGGTGTAATTGTGAACCTTTTTGACTTACAGTTCGAATTGTAGATACTCGTTAAATACACCGGTGCCAAGGATAACATCAAAGCAATTGTAAAATAATCAAATGAGGCATGATGGACTCAGGTCAGCACTTATGAATCTTTCTGTTTGAATGCATTATACATTATTATTGTTTTGTAAATAGGTTATCATAAATAAAATATATAAAACTAGCGAGTATAATCCGATTAATTAAGAATTAAGCATAATCCGGCTATGTCACATAATTCGTTCTTAGCAGACGTTTAGGTTATCAACCCATATTCGGCTCACTGCTGAGCACGAGTCTCCCCTCAGAATGGGGTCAGGGCCACCACGCTGGCCCATCACGCTGGCTCCATATGGATTGGCAGACATCCACACGTAGAGAATTAAGAAAATTCTCAGGTATGCAGGATTCCTCACGATGCTTTTCCTTAACCGTTAACACGTATAACACGTGATATTTTTAATATCTTAAAATGCACATAACTGAAAAGTTGGAGCAGCATGCCCCGAACCAGATTAGGTAACCACTGGGAATATAAACTACATTCTTGGCTTTCATCTTTGTACGTCTTGCGGTTTTCAAAATTTCTTGATGAGGCCTTTCAAAGCTTATACGAGTAAATGCTTAAATCATAAAGTTTAACAACTATAATCCGACTACGTAAAAAGGGGTCTAAAAAGAAAGAAACAAGAAAATATTTCAGATTGAAATAGAGAAATGCATAGGAATAAAAATGGTCACGGTAAGTTATAGAGCATATGTCTCAATTTGAATTATTACGAATCTTTTGACACCTCATTTATTAAAATCGGTTCAGTAGTTTAGGCACTACGGTGGGACAAACAACATATATACATACTTAGACTGGCAAAGTCATTACCCTTACTTTTGGCTTCGTCTTAGTCGGGTAATAAAAAAAGATATCATGATATTAAATAAATCAATATTAGGTTTAAGTCTCTTAAGTCATTACATCTCACCGATTTTGCCTATTAGATTATCTCAGATATTCTCGCTCCATCGATCAGGGCGCCGAACGCTTGGCTCGACTTGTGGTAACATGCCTACGATACCTACCAACTGTTTGGTGAGCGAAATTGAAAATAAGATGGATTGTTTCAGTTCCAAGGGTAAAGGTTATTTAGTACCGAGTTACGTAAAGTTTAAAGTAATGTTAGTTTTGAGTTACTAATTTGTTGGCTAGACTCAGCGATTTACGAAATGTTTTAAACGCAACAGTAAATAGTTACCTCCAATATTTTTCAAATTAATACTAGTTTACAATGATAAAAATCACGTTAACTAATAAAAATGTGGTAAACAATTTCATATCATCGAAGCGAAGAGTTACGCACAAAGATCTAAAACGCTCAGTGAGCGGAAAAATAGTTCACAACGCGTTGTGGTTACAGTGCCACATGGCAAACAAGATGTCCTAATAAGTTAATTTAGGGTTCCGTCTTCAAAAAATATTGTAGTGACAGCACCATTTTTTCAATTTAGTATGTATATTATTTAAAGTAAAGTCCTTTTTGAATCTACGAAATCTATCTACCTACTTTAACCCTATGTGCGTGTAACGTTGCCCGACACGCACTTGACCGTTTTTAACAGCTATCTGCTTTTAGGGTAAGTAATTATGAGTTAGTAAAAAATAATATATGTGATATGTAATATATGTGATATGCCCAGTGGATATGACCTCTGCCTCCGATTCCGGAGGGTGGTGGGTTTGAATCCGGTCCGGGGCATGCATGCATGCATGTGTGAATTAAAAAAAAATTAAATATCACGTGTCTCAAACGGTGAAGGAAAACATCGTAAGGAAACCTGCATACCAAAGAATTTTCTTAGTTCTCTGCGTGTGTGAAGTCTGCCAATCCGCATTGGGCCAGCGTGGTGGACTATTCGCCTAACCCCTCTCATTCTGAGAGGGGACTCGAGCTCAGTAGCGAGCCGAATATGGGTTGATAACGCGAAAAAATAATAATGAATTTTTAATGTTTTTTTTTTATGCAAAATAAAGTATTACTTCTTCTTCTTGTTAATCCAATACTGTAGACCATTAAACTTCTAATAGAAAAACAAAGCAATAGATCGAGTGCCATAATGTACAGAGTTTCCGAAATGACATTATACATTATTACTTTTGGCGTTTGAAACGATTTTATTTGGCCAAATAAAACGCACCCTAAGTTCCATTAAACTGTGCAAATAAACTCAATAATGTAAATAAATGGTATTTATATACCCTTGTTCTATTTGCTTTTCGGGTCGCTTAGAGGAAAATGGAACTCGTGTTAGGTATTTAAAGACATTTGTGCCGGTCACACTCATTCGGAGTGTTTCGAACGTTACTGATGTTTATATATAGAAATCAGGTTAAACGTGTAAGTCAGGGGATGTTTGTGTGTATAAGTTAAGCAAAATCAAAATTAATCAAAATTTATTTCAAGTAGGCTCACTTTACAGTCTTTTGTAACGTCAAGTTTAACTATTTGTAAAAACTTTACCACCAGTTCGGGAGGCAGGTTCTGCTGAAAACAGCAAGCAAAAGAAACTTAACTTAGGAACATGAAATTAAAACCATATTAGTAAACTAGCTGATGCCGCGCAGTTTCATTCGTGTGGTTCCCGTTCCCGTTACCAACTGAAAATCCACCACAGGGTATTGTCCTGGATGTCCTGGTGTACTGGAGATATTGTGATAGGTGGCATAATTTCGAAATAAACGCATTTTTCTTTCGTTCTTTCTTATGTGTCATCGTATATGCATGCATTGTCTTGTTATGTCTCGGAGAGATTAAGCAGCGTTTTCGATGAAAGCTCCCAGGAGACTTGCAGGTGCGAAACTTCCTACAATTATATTTTAAACCATTTTACACAAATCCTTTCATTCAATCCATTGGTGGTAACTAGCCACGGCAAAAGCCTCTCACCAGCCAGACCTGTAACAACTAAGAAAACCTCAAACGGCCCAGCCGGGGATCGAACCCAGGACCTCCGTCATGTAAGTCCACCGCGCATACCACAGCGCTACGGAGGCCGTCAAATATAATCACACATCAGGTGAGATTGCAGTCCTTGACTGCAATCTCACCTGATGTGTGACCTGATGTGTGCTAACTTGTAAAGAATAAAAAAAAAGACGCGTCAAACGAATTTGTTTAATAAACATTTATATACTTTTAACTTCTTATATAATAAAACATGAAGTAGATACTTTAGGTATTTTACAGAGCATCCAAGAGCATTTTAATAGTACTCAGTGGAACAAAGTCTTTTTACTGTGATACTTCATCGACGTCAGAGTGGCGGCACGAGTGTGTGCCCATATTGTCTGCTAGTGGCAGTCTATTGTGTTGGAAGTGTTCTCCAAAAACCACCTCGACATGGGATCTTGTTAGTTAGGTATAGCAGGAGACCTACTTGAGGAGTATAATATAATTTTTTCGGTAGCTCTCTTATGAAGACTTAAGTAGCCTTTTGAGTTGTGTCTTGTAATTTTGTCACTTGATTATCTTTGAACATCTGTTGTAATTTTGAATTAAATGTGAATTAAACTGAATTTGTACTTTTGTTATGTATTGAATGTATAGTTGAGATAGCCGTAGGTATTCTTTTCCGTATAAAGCGTAGGTATTCTTTTCGTAATTTCTTATATATTTGTATAGTTATACTTATAATAAAACTGGCCGAATTCTATACATTTATCCGAAATTTGAGATTTTACTTATACCTTTTGTAACGACAAACGTTAGCGTGGCTTAACGGACGACAGCGCCATCTAGAATCTATACTTATAATACGAATTCTGTATATTTTGTACATTCTGTACATTGAAGATATTTTGAAATTTTTTATTGGGGGGGGGGGGGGGCATTATATAATCGATACTGAAGCTAAAAATATTTTTTTTCGATTTTTTGTCCGTCTGTCTGTCTGTCTGTGTTTTTTTGTTATTCGGGCATCACGCTGAAACTACTGAATGAATTGAAATGAAACTTGGCACGAAATAAAATGAGAAGAGTGTGAAATGGAAATGGAGAAGAATGTGTATGGAAAGTCCTTCATTTTTAGAGTTACAGTTTTAAAACTTTGTTCATAAATCATAAAAAAATACCAAATATAATGTAATTCAAAAATTTTTAAAATTCAACCCTAAAGTGGTGAAATAGGGCTTGAAAGTTAACATTGATTTTCACGGACGAAGTCGCGGGCGTCCGCTAGTTAGTTATAAAGTTGTACAACTAATAGTAGAATTCTTTACATTTTTATATGTAGGTATAGATACAGACAGTTGAATACATACTTTAAAATATACGTTTAACAAAATAAAAAATGTAGAAGCACAAATTGGACTTGTACCAGCGGCGGTGCAAAAATGCTGAATTCCACGTTGATTCAAAAGTGGATTCTTGCCTAAAGCCTATTTGAGGACGTACAAAATGTGTGTCACGTCGCTCTTGTCATATTGTGAAGACTGCGACTTTATATGAAGCCTCGCAGTATTAAACATTTTTCATGACTCCATTTTTCGTAAATATTAGATTTGTTTCATATGAATGCTGCTCCTGAATGTTACCCATCGTCTCATAATTAGGCTATTCTGCTCTCAGACCAATTATAGAAGGACCTGTATCGCACGAACAAAATTGTCTGTCATTTTCTGAGGAAAACGAGCTTAGATTTTGTATATATCTTATACTAAACTAGAAGTTTTCGCCCGTTTTTTACACAACTCAATTACACAAAAAGGTATTTATATGGAGCTCTTTAACCGACGAACACGATTACAACTATTTAACATCGATTCTGTAGAGACAGTTTTTATAATCGCATTAGATCGTTGATCATACACTTTGACAGAAAAGTAACGTCTAACGAGGCAGGTCCTATACAATAATTGGTCTGAGATTCTGCTCCACTGCAGAACTCCCTTCAGTACCATTAACGATTGTAGCTGTTAATGATAATGACTACCAATTTGGTCTTTGGTTACAACCTATTAAAAAACGTCAAATCAACTGATGATGAAATGAAACGTGATAGCCCAGTGGATATGACCTCTGCCTTCGACTCAGAAAGCGTAGTCTCGCTTTGTGCATTTAATGAAATTATATATCACGTGTCTCAAACGGTGAACGAAAAACATCGTGAGGAAACATGCATACCTGAGAATATTCATAATTATACGTGTGTGAAATTTGGCAATCCGCGTTGGTCCAGCGTTGCGGACTATTAGCCTAACCCCTTTCATTCTGAGAAGAGTATCGTGCTCAATAGTGAGCAGAATATGGATTGTTAATGAATAAATGAATAATAACGAATATATTTTTATTTCAGATGTACGGAACTATTCAATGACTCGCAGTTCAAGAACGATACAATCGGTAAGTTTTAATTTATTTTCATACGTTGTATTTTTTTAAATTACGTAGTTGAAAACACACTTACATATTAGAAACAGGATTCAAAACAGAACAGTAAAATCTGAGTCTAGACGTCACCAAGTCAAAAAAGGCACATCCGTGCCATCCTTTACTCAAAGCCATTCATAAACTTGACGCTTTAAGAGCTCATGAAAAGTAACTTGAAACCAGCTTGAAATGTACAAACTCAAAATTAATTGACTTCACAAACGTAATCTCAAGTCTTAACCCATAAAAGTACTCATATTATTCAGAAAGGGTACTAAATTAGAGAATAACCTGATCTATATTTTTAGACCAGACCAGAGTTTTTTTAACAGATCTGTGATAGCCCAGTGTATATGACCTCTGCCTCCGATTCCGGAGGGTGTGGGTTCGAATCCGATCCGGGGCATGCACCTCCAACTTTGCAGTTATGTGCAATTTAAGAAATTAAATATCACGTGTCTCTAACGGTGAAGGAAAATATCGTGAGGAAACCTGCATACCAGAGAATTTTCTTAATTCTCTGCGTGTGTGTAGTCTGCCAATCCGCATTGGGCCAGCGTGGTGGAATATTGGCCTTACCCCTCTCATTCTGAGAGGAGACTCGAGCTCAGCACTGAGCCGAATATGGGTTGATGACGACGAAGCTTATAGAAAAGTCGTATGTTAATGAATGAATATACAAACGACAAAAAAGCTTGAAAATGAAATTTATTACATGACTACTTATACACATATTGTTAAATGTTGATAAACTAAAAAGCAAAAACCTGGCTGAGTTTGTTGTGGACTCTTCTTTGGAGCCCTCGTAAATTTAATTATAAGTTTTCGACTAATTATTAACACTTATCTTATATTGTTAATACGTGACCTTTCGAAAGTGCTTGTGAACTAAGCCTAATTGAATGAATATATTCTATTGACTTGATTATATGCGTAAATCAGGTTATACTATATTATGACGTCAGTTTTAATCTACCTATTCAAGCGTACTAATTATATTCACACGGAGTCTAGTGGAGCGGATTACTCACACAATTAATCAAAACTGAAGAGGGTTCCAAGAGTTCTCAATTAAAATCCCTAATCCGTTTAAGCCAGATATCGGCTATTGGGAAAATTATTATTCCATATACCCTTCTATCTGTCACGGAGTCCAATTAAGGTAGGTACCTACTTCAGAGGACCTTTGTCACCGGTGACAGGTAGGTATCGTCTGGTTTCGTGGTTTCTTTTACATTATATTTCATTGAAGAGGTTAAATATATTGTTTTATTTTTACACTAGCGACCCGCCCCAGCTTTATACGGGCTCTATGTAGTAACTACTCGTATAAGTCTATATACAGGATAAGATAGCGACTAATCGTAGGTAAATAAGGTCGTCGTCATCAACCCATATTCGGCTCACTGCTGAGCTCGAGTCTCCTCTCAGAATGAGAGGGGCAAGGCCATTAGTCCACCACGCTGGCCCAATGCGGATTGGTAGACTTTACACACGCAGAGAATTAAGATAATTCTCTGGTATGCAGGTTTCCTCACGATGTTTTCCTTCACCGATTGAGACACGTGATATTTAATTTCTTAAAACGCACACAACTGAAAAGTTGGAGGTGCATGCCCCGGACCGGATTCGAACCCACACCGTCCGGAATCGGAGGCAGTGGTCATATCCACTGGGCTATCACGGCTCACGGTAAATAAGGTATAATTGTATATATAATGTGACCCCTATGAGGGTGGCATGTTTAGTATTGAACAAACCCTCGTAAAACAAAGAAGAAGAAAAAAGATGCACCCCGCACCCGTCGACCACTGCCAAACGGCACGAAACGTATGTCCCAGCAGCCTGTGCCTCTTCTTTTTAACCCCCAACGAAAAAGAGGGGTGTTATAAGTTTGACGTGTCTGTTTGTCTGTCAGTCTGTCTATGGCACCATAGCTCCCGAACGAATAAAACGATTACAATTTAGTTTGTTTTGTATGAAAGGACTTATGTGCGAGTATTCATTGACATGTTTGATGAAAATCGGTTAAGCCGGTTAAAAGTACTGGGGGTGAAAGTAAGGAAGAATAACCGAATGTCTGCAAATATACTAGAGTGAAGTCTCAAACGAAAGCGCATTAAAAGAGAATATTGATGACTTGATCGAGAGTGTAATTAATAATTTCATGACCTTCGGGGGTTTTTCAAAATTTCCAATTTTAAGTTATTAAATAACTGATAAATTTTCTGTATATATGTGTACTTTTTATACATAATTATTAACCTTCTTGAAATGAATCACTCTTTATTTTATTGCTGAAAATAACCATCAAAGTCTGTCGAATAGTTTAGAGGATGTAGGTAAGTGAACATTCAGCGGAAGCGACTTCGTTTTATGCTATGTAATAATTATGATAATAAAGTAAGTGATTAAATTTAATTATTATTGTTAAGCCGTATTAACAATGATAATTACCGTATACACCACACCTAGTACGTCAATGGAAGATAATTTATAGGTTTAAAAAATGTTTATACTGATTAACCAATGCAATGGACCTATTCCTTTGTTGCTATTGCAGTATATTTATACTATCCACATCCCTTTCGGATTCTACACGGCATCGTACCGGAACGCTAAATTGCTTGGCGGTACGTCTTTGCCGGTAGGGTGGTAACAAGCCACGGCCGAAGCCTCCCACCAGCCAATTCTTTGCGTGTGTGAATTCTGCCAATCCGCATTGAGCCAGCGTGGTGGACTATTGGCCTAACCCCTCTCATTTTGAGAGAAGACTAGAGCTCAGCAGTGAGTTGAATATGAGTTGTGATGATTCTCACGGGAACCGGTGAAATCGAGGGCCGTCGGCTAATTGTCTAATAAATCAACGAAATGGAACTTTGCCTTTAGAATATCTCTATTTTAATCTACTTGAGGAATGTGTACGTACAAATCATCGTCACAGACGGTCTACGTCAAGCGGATTGCCCGTAATATTAATCAAAATTGAAGAGGGTTCCAATAGATCTCAATTAAAATCCGTAATCTATTTGAGAGAGATATCGACGAATTAGTAAGTCTCTTTATATCGCTTTATCAGTCACAAACTTCAATTTATGTTGTAAAAAGGTTGTAAAGAGCAACTTGAGCTTGTGATGGTGTCACAAAAGTTATCATGTCTCATAGGAAAAGTAGGTATAAATTAAAAAGTTGTATGACTTATTGAAACCCAAGTTCTGGACTGAAAATTTAAAAAATCATGCCTTTTTTAGAATTTAAACTATCGTGAGTGTTATTCATATTAATTGATTATGAAACACGGCTAAAACTCACGTGATATTACGTCGGAGTATGCCCGACTAGTTTCGAATCCAAACGCACGATCCAAACTGATCAGTTTAGATCGTGCCGCGATGCAAGAACCAGCTCATGACTAAGGGTCCCGTATTGGTTCGAAACTAGTCGGGCATACTCCGACCTAATATCACGTGAGTTTTAGCCGTGTTTCATAATCAATTAATAAATCACGCCTTGTTTTCTCTTGTAAACATAACTAGCGGCCCGCGAATTCAGCTTTTCAGAAATCCCAAAGGAAACCATGGATTTTTCCGGAATGAAAAGTAGCTTATGTGTTAAACCAGAGTTAAATCTATTTGAAAGAAAGAAAGAAAAATGCGTTTATTTCGAAATTATGCCACACATCACAGTATCTCCATTACACCATGACATCCTGACTATATCCTGCGATGGGTGGCATAACCCAGAAAATGGCCCCAGCTCAGCATAATGCTACGTGACAATTTGAATTTGGACTCATAACTGTTATTTCTTTACCAAATTTAGCCAAATCACTTCAGTAGCCGCCACGCAGAGGAACAAACATACATACATACACACACACACACAACACACACATAAACTTTCGCATTTATAATATTGGTAGGATAATTGTAGAGAGCTATATCACTATCAAAAGCTTATAGTTAATAATAATCCAGTATTGTGCACAGGCTAAGAGAAGAAGTAGAATTAAGCACTTTAAGCACATAAATAGCTCTCACTTAAATTCTTATAGTCTGATTGTTTAATTAATTTATTACATTTAACGGTCTACTACAGCGCACAGATCGTTTTACAAGAAGAAGAAGAATTATAGTAATTCTTCTTTAGCACCACTTTAAATGCATTCAAATACTGATTGATTGGATTGAGATAGTAGCTAGAGTACAAAAAAAATCATGTAAAAATTATAATTTTTTTACGCATAAAATCATTCACCAATTTAAAACTCTGAAAACATTATTTCACACGGCACAAACGTACAAAAACAAAATGATTAATCAGTTTTTAACGCTGCAAAGGATGAATTCCACGAGGATTTATTCATTTCGAATTTCAATTAAATTTCGTTCGAATTGGATCGTAGCGGAACGAAACGGTTTCCACCAAGTGTTTGACAAATAGTCCGCTTCAATTCATACCCTCACACACGTAATGAGTTACGTACGTATACGGGGATAAAAAGCCCTTTAATTTTCATTTCGCTGCGTAATTTTGTTATCGAATGACGCCACAATGTAATCATTAAACGCGGGATTGTGTAGCGAGTTTTCCGGTCGTATTTTCGATCGGCAATCTAGCTGTGTTTTAATATTAAATCCCGAAGCATGAAATGAGGTGTTCCATTGGAAAAACGTTCGTTTTATTTCGAAATTATTATCCGTATGGAAAAAAAGATTTTATTGTAAGTAATATTGTTACATTAATTGTTTTACGTATTTTTTAATTAACGCAGGGGTTTGGTTAGGTTATTTTGTGGAAGGTTTTCAATATGTTTTATTTCTGATGCTGTTTACGTAAAGACTTAGTTTATTTTCACTCTGAACAGGAATATTTGAATATATTTTTCGCAAATTGTCTCTTTTGTAACCAGAAGATGTATTAATAACAAACTAATTAGAAATGAGGGTAGAAAATGCATGTCATTTCGTAACTTTTTTATTTTTAATTATGTGTTGTTTTTTTCATAAAATATTATTTAAAATATATT
>NC_069103.1:2495702-2527813 GCF_947172395.1 Bicyclus anynana | reverse complement strand
GCTGTTTAATCTAGAAATTTTCTTTAAATTTTTATCTTGGCTACGACTTTATTGACGCAATAAAAGGTAACTTCTTCAACGGTTGCACTAAGCAGTACCTATTAAGGAAAAAAGATCTGGTAACTTATCTTAGTTCATATCTATTTACTTAAAACAACCAGTAGTGGAATATTTGGCTTGCTGAAGACAAAAAAAAGATGCAAAATCTCATAAAACTCTCTTTTAGCTCTTGGGTCTATTTAGCTCACTCAATTCTTAACTCTTGACTACTTTGCTTTTTACGCTTAGCTCCGATACAAGTTAATATTTAAATCGAACAACAATGATAAAGGCATAATTATTATATAAATAAGTAATAAAATATAAGAAATAAATAAGAAATAAAATCATAAATCTTGAAAATTAATTTATTCATTATTAATTTGATTTGTTTTTATGTAATAAGTCAAATGAATTGTCCCAACGAACCTTTAAAAAGTTTTTAGAATAATTTATTCTAAGAACTACCTTACTACAAACTTACCTGTCGATATTACCCACCACAAGACAAAAAGCCTCAAATAAAATGTGCGATAATGAACCTGTAGTACAATTACCACAATATGTTTGAAACATCATCTAAATTAATTATTTAGTTGATGTTCCAAACATATTGTGTTAATTAGAACTATATTAAGAAAAATAAATGGAAAATGTAACAGAAAAAATAATAATTAAGACGATTAATAAGTACACTTATTTTTAAATATAGTTACTCATCCTAATAAATACAAATTGTGGCCACGTGGAATGGTGGCAAGAATACTGGCTGCATTTCCGCGCTGGACAGCCAGGCTGATCTTTTGAGCAAAAAATGAGCCAGTCACCAATCGAGGCAAGTCATATTTATTCGTTTAAAATGTAGATGGTAACTGTGAAGCATTAGCTAAAATTTTTTGACAATATTGGAGTGGTTGGACAAAAATGTAAAATGGGAGTAAATTTGTAAAGCAAAAATGCACTCGAACAAGCAAATTAGGCTAAAATATCTTTATTTTAACAATAAATTTTAATAAAATAACTAAGCAGTAAGTAATAAATATTAAAAGTCTGAAGGAAGTTGATGACTAAAAGGTGGACCGTTTTCATAATATTATGTTAGTGTTCCCAAATGAATTTCGCTCACAGCAGCCAATCTTGTAATGAGCCATTAAAAGATTAATCACTGGCGCTCTTTTTACATGGCACGACTTACATCTATGTATATAATATAATTTATATTCTGTACATTGATAGGTACATATCAAAGCGTGTAGTATTACCGTAAACATAATAACGGTAGTCCCGAAACCTATCCTCGTAAATAAAGAGCGGATTGTAGGTTATACCTAAAGTAAAGGAAGGTATTTCACAGTGCCGTCTTTACAGTAAGGGCACTTGGGACTAGTGCCCATGGCCCTGAAATTAAGACCCATTCGTGTACATAGAATTTGAGAAAGGTTCAATTATTAGTGATTTTAACGATTTTAATTATTTGTAGCTGACTAAACATTGTAAAGCTAAGTAAAAGGGTTTGAAAGCCTTTTCATCTCCTCTATGTCGCGTGGGAAATATTTGTCTGCTTCTCTTCTTATAATGCTTCAAATATTGCGATGGCGCTTACAAATAATACCTACATACTAGTTAAGGACTTTAGTTATAGTTGACGGACCAAGCAGATGACCCATCTGATAGTATCTGAAAACCATAGCCTATAAACAGATTAACACTCCGTAGGACATGCAAGGAACACATCCTACAAAGTGCTGCCCTGTGTCCACGAATCCAAAACGTATAGGTGTTAATCAATATAAACACTGGTAGATAGCTAGATAACTGGTGCTATAATTTTGAATTTTTGAAACGAAGTTACGAACCATAACGATCCAATCCAGCAAACGAGAACTTGATGTAAGTGATTATCGTTGCCTTTTTTACAATTTGCGTTTATTTAATTTATTAATTTATAATAATTTATTGCACAAAAAAGAAAAATAACACAACAATTACAGGCAAAAGTCGACTTTATCACTAATAGTAATCTCTTCCAGGCAACCTAAATGTAAATGATGATGAAGATTGATTATTTTTCTTTTTAATAATATTAATTTCTTAGATTTTTTTAATGGGCCCCTATTTCCATGTGACCAAGGGCCCCTGGTACGGCCCTGTCTCGGTTTATACTCCAGACACCGTCCTCAAACACGTTGTTTATGTTTAATTAAACCACTCTACAAGATTAAACGACTCAGCCTAGCGGAATATTAACTATGGTTTCCTTGGTGTCTAAACCTAGGAAGGTAAACTTTGGTGCTAAATTCCATACTCCCGTAAATCCATCGCTTCACTAAAACGCGTTTGATGCTACGTAATTTATACACAAAGTACACCACAACAATAATAATTTATGGTATGGTAAATGTATAAAATTCCTCCAACCTTCTCCATTCAGTTCTTTCTCTGGCTACTCTAGTCCAGGTTTTCCCAGCAACCTGTCTGATATCATCTTCCCATCTTTTTTTTTTTTTTTTTGTTGCCTTAAAATTTGCCGATTGGCAAACGGACCTACAGAAAGTAAATAAAAACGAAATATACGAAAAATTTTAAATGTATAACCGATATAGTATTTAAATGTATGTAATATTTTGTATTGTATATACTATTGTAAGATATCCTTAATAAGGTCCGAATAAAAGGCTTATTTATTTAAATGTATAAAATTGCATGCTATTTACGAATATGTATGAAATTACATTTTAATTTGTGATAAAAATATTTACAAAAGATTTCTCGATAATTGATAAAAGTTTTTGGATAGTAAAATAATTCTTAATATGTTGGTAGACTAGATAATTGATATGAATTAAAAATAATTCCTACAAATATTTTAAACGCGAAAATTTGTATGAATGTTCTTTACTCCTTAAAGCGGCAACTTCTATACCGATTTGACTGAAATTTAGAATGGAAATAGATTTTACTCTGCATTAACACATAGGCTACTTTTCATCCCTGAAAATCCATAATTCCCGTAGGATATGTGAAAAACTATATTCCTCGCGGACGTACGCTAGTGTTAAAACAAATGTAGGAAAAAAAATTAAGGTGGTTTCATGATCATCATCATATGGATATATAGATGGATGGATGCAGGACATAGGTTACAAACATCGCGATCCTGAGTCGCCTGCATCCAGCGAATTCCTGCTACTCGCTTAATGTTGTAAGTCCATTCTATCATGGAATTCCTGCTACTCGCTTAATGTCGTAAGTTCATTCTATCATGATGTGTGTGTGTGTGTGTGGGGGGGAGGGGGGCGAATTTGAGGGGTTTGAGTAATTAAATGTAGGCCATATCCAATAAATGGTTAACCAAAGGCCTGATTAACTTTTTTTCAGGTGAAGAAAGTAAAGTCGTAAAGTTGCCACCTAGAAAAATCTCACAGTCGTACCAGCTTATCCCTCATTGTAAGACTACAATAGGGCAGTGACAGATCGGCTCCCCTAGCAACACTTTTACTCGTATTTCTCTCTTGCAGCCATACATCAGTGTCGCAGTGGTGTTAATTAGACGGCACCTGCATTAGCTCCGGACAATGGTAACGCCCGGCAGTTTATCCTGTTTGTTGTGTTATATTGATGCTGTTGTTAAAAACATTTACTAGCTATCTTTAATACGTTCTTGTTTTACAGGTCTGAGGGAATGTAAGGGTTCCAAAGTTACAAATGAAAGCCCTTGTATTTCTGTTCTCGAACCACTAAAGCGGTATTTATATGAAGGAAATAATAGTTTATTCATCACATCATAAAAATATTACAAGTAAATGCACAAGTCCGCTGTCCAGCGGCGGCGCGTAACATACGCGTTATGAACAATTAACACACTTTGCTATTTTCCACGAATCTCATCCGTGTGCCTTTGTGTTGAGGGCATTGTGCCGTCATTTTGAACACAGATTTTTAAACTAGATGTTGACTAGATAAATTTAACTGTGGTTTATTGCAATTTTGACTTGATTTGATTGATTAAGAAAAAAGAAAATGTTATTGATTAATGTCCCAATTAATCAATAACATTTTCAACAACACTTTTGACAATTTTAGTAAGCTGAAGTATTTAATGAGAGGTGTTAGGCCTCTCATTAAATACTTCACGCGCATTAAATACGCGCTGACCTAATGCGGATTGGCAGACGTCACACACGTTACTAAGAAAATTCTCAGGTATACAGGTTTCCTCCCGATGTTTTTCTTTCACCGTTTGAGACACGTGATATTTAATTTCTTAAAATGTATGTCGGGGCATTGACTAAATTCCACTTCTGATAACGGAGAAGCCGTAGCCTCAGAGCAGGTTCTAAGCTTTACGTGTCAAGGATGACAGGTACACAAAGTAACACTATAAATAGTAAACGGAACGACCGCTTAACTTACTAATACAGTTTTACCCTCTAATTACAATATTGATAAGTATAGCGCTGATACTATCAAATGTAAACCAATATTAAATAACGTATTACGTCAGTAAGGCAGTCAAGAGTGAAATTACGGGCTGGCAACCGCCAGAGGCAGGTTTAAAGGATCCTTTTACAGTATACTAATACTCCACCTACTCCTTCTCCACTCGTGTTGCCTTCCAGCTAAGTAACTAACAAGCAATGTTATATTATAATGGCCTCATTATACGGATAACTGACTCACCAAATTCCTTCTTTCACCGCTAAACTGATCCAGCTAAAGCGTTCAACTGAATCAACTTGAAATCCACCGCGAGCTCTCTCAGAGATCGTCAACTGACGGATGTCCACAGACAAACAACTGACAGATATCGCCACCTAATTAGTTACTCTAATTAATGTAAGATGGCGCTACTATCTAACGACAGAGGTCATATCCACTGGGCTATGATGTGTCTAACATAACTTTTTTTTAATATCATCAATATTTTTAACATGTTCTTCGAAACCGAGTGCCCGTCGTTAGGTCTAGCCCAAACCTGAAAGCAATCAATGAAAACAGTTAGAAAGGCCGTGATGACCCGCTATGAATTGAAGTCACGTAGCGGCGCCGACGCGACCACGGCACGACCCGCTCGTAAATAACACTAATGACACCTGACTGTCCAACGGTCCAGCGTTGTACAAAAAATGCTATCAGTGTCGCAAAAACTATATTATAACACTCGGGAAATTGCTGTTCATTGGAAATTTATTATGTTTTTACAAAAAAGTCATAGGTACGTGTGAACAATTTTTTACTGTTACAGATTTAGGTACTGCTTCAAAAATTGCTTATATAAAAAAAAATAGTGAATTTAAGTACAATTTTTCAAAGTTTTATATAAACACTTAGTATATCTTATTCTATACTAATGTTTTACAGGTATTTTTTTTAACTATTCGTGTATTCGTAACAAACATGTAATTTTCTAACTACCCGCATTTATAGCAGTTATTTATTTGTTTTTTTTTCGTATGTAAGTATTTGAAATCTTAAGATTTCAATTATACTTACATACAAAAAAAGTTAAAAATAAGCTTTGTTTAATTAAGTATATCATGAACTGTTAATAAATCCATAAGGAATCGCACTTAAGTCCAGGTATTGGGTTCCATCCTCATCCTCACAAACTATTGCTTTTGTCTTCTAGGAAATGTTTACTGACACTAGGATGCTTTGATTTAAAAAAAACTACCTACATTTAATATTCTTTTAATTTATTTTTTCGTAGTCGTTAAAATTATAAGCACCACTTCTGTGAAGTAAGTCTTTGAGTCCAGATACTGAATTTCATGATAAATTTTTCCCTTGTTAGAGTTTTAATGGTCGTTCTTTGCTGTCCCATTTTAAAGTATTCTCCTGTTATTGTTGCAGAGTAATATTATAACATCCTTTTACACCTACGATACAGGCTAACCTAGATAGTTGTCAAAGCACCCCTCAGATCTAATAATATAGGTACACTTAGTTTTGCGTAATAATAATATTATAACTTTTAATTAAAATACATAAAGATAAATACAAAAAAAAACAATAACCAATAATAATTATTTACGAACTAAACTAAACAGTCTTCAGAAAATTTAACAATTACAAATTACACAGAATACAAACTTACAGCAGTCTTAAATATTTTAGTTAAATGTAAACTAAAATATTTAAGACTGCTGTAAGTTTATTTTAGTTAAATGTAAACTAAAATATTTAAGACTGCTGTAAGTTTATTTTAGTTAAATGTAAACTAAAATATTTAAGACTGCTGTAAGTTTGTATTCTGTGTAATTTGTAATTGTTAAATTTTCTGAAGACTGTTTAGTTTAGTTCGTAAATAATTATTATTGGTTATTGTTTTTTTTTTAAATAATAAATATTTTAATTTTTTTCATTTTCAACATCACTTGCAGAATAATCTGTTCATTATTTTGTATATGTGTAAGTAATAGTGATGACTTTGTAAAGAGGAAGACGGAAAAAGCAATAAGTGTCTAACTACAGTATTATAAAATATCTAAATGTGAGTTTGTCTGTTTATGTGTTATGCTTTCGCGTCTAAGCCATTAAACCAATTTTAAAAATTAATTCTTCCACTTCTAAAGTTACATTATCAGGAAGCAAAAAGAGGCTATCTATATAAGCAAAAAGAGGAACAAACATACTTACACACAAACTTTCGCCTTTATAATATTAGTGTAATTCTAAAAATATATATGTTAAAAATAATCCTAACCACAATGCAACATAAACCACAGTTGGTTTTACTGGTTAACTTAATTACTTAAACAATATATACTACAAGCGGACGCCCGCGACTTCGTCTGCGTGGAATTTAGTTTTTCACAAATCCCTCGAGAACCATGGATTTTTTCGAGATAAAAATTAGCCTATGTGTTAATCCAGGCTATAATATATCTCAATACCAAATTTCAGCTAATTCGGTTCTGTAGTCGAGACGTGAAAGAGAAACAAACATTCATAACATCAAAGTCATTAGTTTCACAAATTTCGGGAAACCATGGATTTTTTCGGGATAAAAAGTAGCCTATGTCCCTACATCCAGTACTCACAAGTCCTGGACTTTGTTTGATGTTTTTCTCTCTACCACGCGATGGACCCGGCACCTGCACGGTGAATCCATGGAATGCTAAGATCTTGGTCTCTAATCCAGAGTAACATCTATTTCCATTCCAAATTTCAGCCAAATCGCTTCAGTAGTAGCGGCGTTAAAGAGTAACATACAACCATACATCCAAACATCCATACAAACTTTCGCGTTTATAATATTAGTAGGATATTACGAATAAATTCTCCACGGGAACTCGGAGAATACTTGGAAAAACGCGAGTGTATAACAAAATTGGCAATCGGATGTTGTATTAGGAACGCAACATCAAGTTCCCATGCGTACAAACAGACAACACACCAAAGCTAATCTCTTCATAATCCGGCATGAACTGGAACACAAAATTTAACGCATGCGGTAACGTTTCGTGCGGACCGTAATCCCTACAATTCTGCAGTCTTAGTACGAGGTGTAACATTTTCGAAGGTATCGTACCTACTCGTATATAATAATTGTTTTAAAGGAACAATGAACCGCCGTATATTTGTAAACTAAATAAAGTCTTCTTTTAAAAGTATACATTTCAATAACAAAAATACAAATCGACTTAGAATATGGAAAAAAAAAGTGCTAGCCATAATATGGTATACAATACCACAATTATAACATACTTGTAGAAGAACGCACTGGCGCGCACCGCGTAATTTGATAAATTTTTTAAATTAATTATAATTTATAATTATCGCTTTCTACATTTTACATAAATTATATAATTCTTTACTAATTTAGATCAGTGGATTTTGGCAGTAAGTAAGGTAAAGTCACTAGTAACTATCGATATTTATGTAATAAAATGATTTTTTAAAAGTGTTTGATATTTTTTTGTTTGTCGGTCAGTAAGTTTTGATTTTTTTCTCCGTCAATTCTCCGACGAATTTTCCGACGAATTAGTCTGTGTTAGATATAAATACGATCGTAGAGTACTTTTCCCGCGGCTGAAACTTGAACTAAAATTGACAACGCCTTACACAAATGACAGTAAGACCGCCATTACCAAAAGACAATGAGCGCCATTAAGAAATTAGCGCAGCATCTGGGGGACTTCTTTCATGAAAAGGACTTGAAACATCCAGATTACAGTTTGCCTGTTTCTATCAAGTACAAAAAGTATTTCGTTACTAGAAAAACATAATCGTATATCAGCAACACTCGTACTAAGGTCACAAGTTGAATGTTATTACCAGAACAGGTTTTATTGCGTGTATGTGTTTTAGATATTCTGTTAGGATGAACGATTCAGTATTTGTGTCGGTAAATTATGTACAGATATAAGGAAATCTTGAGCTAAATCTATTGAATTTATACGTAAGGAGCACAGAAAAGAACATGGGTTATCCAGTAAAAGAATACCGTATCAAAATAATAGAAAAAGACTTCATATATAGGTTTCTCTACTGGTAATAGAATTTTTAAAATCGTTCAAGTAGTTTTGAATAAAATCATAAGAAAAAAAATCGAATAATAAAGAAAGAAAAGAAAGAAAATAAATTTATTCAAATCTAAAAGTTACAGACAGTCAGTACCCTATCCTTATGACAGCATGTCTGTCTGTAACCCTTAAAAAGAAAGGGTGTACAGCTCAGCATATGCCGTGCACTACATACAAGCATAACACACGGCGCTGATTTTCAGCTGAATCTTTTATTAGTCTAAAAAAATATATTGTTACTCTAGTAATATTCTATTATTTAATAAATATTAAACTTGAATTGTATTATTAAAATAATTAACAATAATAATTATTATTCGAAATACCACACGTAACAGCAGCTACGTTTTTACATCAACATTTTACTCACAGTAATTTTGCGCCCAAAATTCGCGAACGATATAAAAAAAATACGCGTAAAATCGAGTCTGTATTCGTACGTAACAGTTTTATGGTCTAGAATTAATAATATATTCGGTATAAGTGATATATGAACTCGGTTTGTTCAACAGCGGTTTTATGATATTCGGAATGAACTGCTGTTTTGAACTGCGGTCGGGAAACTTTGTGGTGCATCGCTATGCGAGTGGGGAAGTTTTTCTGTAGTCTCGGGAACACTTGTGCGTTTAAACTTGCTTTTTGCATCTTACTATTATTCTGAATCGTGATAGCCCAGTGGATATGACCTCTGCCTCTGATTCCGGAGGGTGTGGTTTCGAATCCGGTCCATGGCATGCATCTCCAACTTTTCAGTTGTGTGCATTTTAAGAAATTAAATATCACGTGTATCAATCGGTGAAGGAAAACATCGTGAGGAAACCTGCATACCAGAGAATTATCTTAATTCTCTGCGTGTGTGAAGTCTGCCAATCCGCATTGGGCCAGCGTGGTGGACTATTGGCCTTACCCCTCTGAATATGGGTTGATGACGATGATTATTCTGAATCTGTACTAAATATATCTATTTTTTTTATACTTTACAAGTTAGCCCTTGACTACAGTCTTACCTGATGGTAAATTAGGATGCAATCTGAGATGGATGCGGGCTAACTTGTTACGAAGAGGATGAAAACCCGTTTCGGTTTCTAAACGACATCGTACCGGAACGCTAAATCGCTTGGCGGTTTGTCTTTGTCGGTAGAGTGCTAACTAGCCACGGTCGTTTGTCAGCCGAAATCTCTGTTTATCTCTGGCTTTACTGAACCGATTTTGAAAATACTTATACCTACGTTATCTGAATGAGTGTCATAAGCACATTTGTGAGTGTCATTTTATCCTCGTATCATCAAGAGAACGGGAACTACGTGGTTGAAACCATGGGGCGTCGGCTCATCATCATCACGCTACGATCAATAGGTTAGTTTGGTAAGACATGGATTAGATATTAGCCATTTAAGCAATTCCTTAGGGCATCCCATCTAGGGGAGGACCTGAGATATCAAGAAAAAAAAATTAAGACCCTCCAAAAAACATGTAATATCATGTTGTGTCGAACTCGAACCCCCTCCCTATCATGGGATAAGGGCAGGAGGAACAAACACATAGATATTCTACATAGGGTACCTACACTACATGGATAGGTGGGCCTAAAGGTAAGATTTCTTAGGGCATCAAGCGTTTTCTATGTTCTGTGATAGGTACTAATTAATCTATACTAATAAAGAGAAAAATAGGTACTAATTAATCTATACTAATAAAGAGAAAATATAGAATATACAGTCGAGGTTCCGCTGTTTCACTGCAAATATAAAATAGCCTACACAATTTAAAGAAATCTTTATAAAACATCACAGAAGAGATTTTATTTGATAAATTCTATTATGTGTAGCTGTAAGCATCTCACAAAAAATCATTAATTTTTAAGATAACGACAAAGAACTACAATACAATGTTTTGTCATATTAATAAACTTTCCGCAGTCAGATAAAAATACAGAATACAGTCGAGTTTCCACTATTTCACTGCAAATATAAAATAGCCAACATAATTTAAAGAAAAATTCTAGATTAAACATCACGGAGGGGAAGTTCTAGAATTTATTTCGCGCAGAAATTGCCCGGCGGTTGGCCTTCCTTCCCCGGGCTTCCTCGTGAGATATAAATAGAGTAAATTTTCCACGGAGCTACTACAATTTCATGAATTTTTGTAGCTTCATATTACGTGACAAATTGTTAACTGTGACTTCCTCCCATTCAACCCGAAATAGCCGCATGCAGGTTGGGAAATGTCTGCGGAGAGGTAATAAAACTTTCTGTTACTTGTACTTTGTGTTAATGTTGTTACTTATACTTTGTGTTGATGTTGTGTTCTTTGATTATATATTATAGGCTGTTCTGATAGTAGTTATGACAGTCTTTGTCAAGTAGAGAGCTTGCGATAGACATACCTACCTTCTTTTTTTAGACTTTTTTTATTTTGTGTAAGTGAGCCCTTGATTACAATCTCAGCTGGTGGTAAGTGATGATGTAATCTAAGATAAGTGTGCTTAATGTGAAAAGTGTTTAGTAACAATATATTGCGACTATTATAAACTACTATCGATACTAATATTATAAAGCTGAAGAGTTTGTTTGTTTTTTGTTTAAACGCGCTAATCTCAGGAACTACTGGTTCGATTTGAATATTCTTTCAGTGTAAAATAGCCCATTTATTGAGGAAGGCTATAGGCTATATTTTAATAATCTTCTACTAAAAGTTTTTAATGAACATTACAATTTAATTTTGAATGAATTATTAAATTAATATCATACACAATACCAGTCCAATTATCCTTAACGCTGTAAAACCAAAAAAAAAGCGAACCCAAAAAAAGGTAATTTTTGTTTTATTTGCAACTACCCGCAAATTGGGTGCAGAGGGAGCGCGGTCGACGCATGTACGGACGGCCAATAATTTTTTCATCACTATGCTAATTTCATTGGGCCAATGCAACAGAGTAAATGAAAAATAGAAGAAGCGATAACTCTGGTGATTTTTAAAGAGATGACAGAAATCACAATATAAAGACAATATATTTTTGAAAATACGCAAATATTTTTTTAGTATTTTTCTCGTGAAAATGGCGTGATGTCTTATATAGTCTAATAATTACAAGAAAAAATAAATTACATACTAAGACTTTGTGTTTTCAAACTGTATTGCTGGTGCAAATTGTTTTTTTTTATCAGTACTTGGAATACCCAAAAACGAGTTTTACATTTTTCCATGCAAATAAGGTATGAGAAAGTGTTTAGGCCGCAGTAACGTCACTATAAGGTGATAGGGCTGGCAAAAACCCACGAGCCCGCGGCCAGCCTTATCACCCTTTATTAGCTTAGAAGTAATAAATATTTAGATATCTAAAGTACTTTAATAAAAATACTTTACAATTTTTCTGAGGCTTCAATAAATTTGCCACGAGCGTCAATAAACCACTGCTTACTTTTAGTATGTATCTTTTAAATTCATGCACTTTAGGGTGCAAATTTATATAATTTAACAAATAATTATTGTCATTGATGCGGGATATTCCTTCTACTTTTACATTTGTCTGTTGCCTCAATAAACGAAGCGACCCACCCAACAGCGAAGAGGTTAGCTTTCACAGCCGTTTTTACTGTGTACACGGAAAAATTTGAATTCGCTTTCGCAAAAGTCCGCTCAGCCTATTTGGAATGCAACAGGGCAATTTTGGATTGTCGCTGAACTACGATTAACAAACCGAGTTTGGTGAGTCAATTAACTGAGTAATAAAATATTTCACGTATACAAAATAAGGGTTTTAATCATACATGGGCTTGAAAATAGAAAATTGAAAGTAACTTTTATAACCTTTGACTAGTGACATGCGGTCTCAAAGGCCCAGAGGCGTCAGTGTATCATCATTGCATCCCATTACTCACACTTCATTTGGCTAGGCGCCTGAGAACATTCAACGGCAGTAGCGCCCACTTCGCAGTAGGAAGGAGTTACTTAGGAAAGGAATCTGTAAGTTACATCAGTGGTATGTTCAGCAGCGAATAAGTTTGATCATTGCTATTTTTATAATATAGTAGGTATTGGTGATTATTTCGCTTTTTTTTCAAGTATGTTAACTTTATGGAAAAAATATTTTTTGTGTGACAAAATTGAAGTTCCTCCTTCCTTCCTCATGAAAAATTATACTAAGAGTTTTCAGCTATACTTGCCGTAAACCACTATATTTAAATTATGTACTTATAGACCAGTAGTGCTATTCTATAACGAACACTTCACAAGAGCGAGTTTTTAGTTAAGCTCTGTCTTTTTCATTCTATCGTAATATAGTGTTGACAGAGCGAAAGTCACACTTGAGAGTCATAATTAAACATCGTTACTGAACCGGTCTCTCAGACCACACATCATTAATTGCGTTACTCAAATACCATGTCACCAGTTAAGGGTTAAGAGCCCAACTCTTGAGAAAATTCGTCAAAAATTTCAGTCCGTTATTTCAGTCCGCGAAAAAATAAGAATTTACGAATCTGACCTTTGCTAATCGGAGAGACACTCAAAATAAGGAAAAGATTTCTTCAATCTATTAGGTATATACAAGAAAATTGTTATTTCACAGTATAATCGTATAGACAAGAGAACTTTACGCCTTTAACGTATAGAAAATTTAGTATTCACAAGGAAATTATTTTCAATTCCACGGCCGGTTACATGGAGCCGGTCCAACTATGTAATTAAAAGTTCTAAGAGTAAAGTGGTGTTAGTAAAAACAGAGCGTAAAATAAATTTAATAGCTCGCTCCCGTTTCTACGGTTTTATTTTATAGCCCGGCTCCATGCGGTGGCCGTGCCGGTATAAATTTTATAGGGGTGGATAGAAATTTTCTGTGCACGCGTTAGAAATCTGTTTCTGGTCGAATCATTTTTATTGATAACAGAGTTTCGGCCGCAATTATTATCTAACCCTCGGTTTTATAGCGAGTTTGCGTGAAGTTACGGTTATGTCATCATCGTAAAGCTTGAATATTACTGCCAATGATTTTATACTATCAGACATGTTACGTGCCTACAAATCACCGTGCCTTGGTACGAGAAGAGCTCATGAAAAACTCAGACAGGTTTTTCGTTTTTTATTAGTTTATCACCATTTAACAATAGGTAGGTATGTAGGTAATCAGTCATGTAGGATATTTCATTTTTAAGCTATTTGTCGTTTATATTATAATCAATATCGAATATAGAAAAGTCGTATTATATTAACCTTATAATACGACTTTTCTACTGCACTTTCTAGTATTAACATTTTATTATTTAACCAGGTGGACTGACGACATCAAGCGAGTTCGCTGGATGCAGGTGGCTCAGTATCGTGATGTTTGGAAGTCCCTACAAAAGGCCCATGTCCTGCATGATGACATGATGATGAAGACGACTTTTCTATACTTTACTTTTAACTTTTTAAAATACATGCCTGTGATTTCATGTGGCAGTTTATTATAAAAACGTATGCAATTACCCTTCAAAGATTATCAAACTAAATATATCAATAATATATTCTATAGTAAATTAAATTTACCAATAAATATATTGCCAATAGGTTGCCTACAAAATTTCATTTAATAAAATAAATCAAAAATGTGTTTTATGGACTAGTAGAAATTTTATTTATTGTCTTTGGTATTGTGTATTGTATGTTTAAAATTTAGTTTAGTTTAGTTAAATTTAACTCAAAAATGTACCTAATTTTAGAATAATACTAATTAATTAGAAATAAATGGACGACGTACGTAATAATAATGTTGTAAATGATTTCCAAGCTTCCCAGAGACCGTAAATATTAACCTACAAAATCATATTTCAATTTGCAGTGCGGAAAATTAGCATTAATTCAAATATGTGTGGGTGTCTCATTATGATTGATGTCGTTATTATTTTAGTTCATAATCGCCTCGTATTGTGTAAATTCATTGCGCGCACTAAAATAATAATTTTCAATTATAATTTTATTATTACGAGACCTCAATTATTGTCAATGAAGCTATGATAGTCAAACCTTTGTCGTTTAATATAAGCTAAATGAAAAAATGAAAAAAAAAATGTTTTTTAAAGTACAATTTGCAACGGCCCCTGTCACGATCATATCATCAACCCATATTCGGCTCACTGCTAAGCTCGACTCTCCTCTCAGAATAAGAGGAGTTAGGCCAATGGGCCACCACGTTTGCCCAACGCGGATTGGCAGACTTCACACACGCAGAAAATTGAGAAAATTCTCTGGTATGTTTTTGAGCTTATAATCATTCGGATGAGATTGCAGTCAAGGGCTAACTTGTAAAAATACAAAAAAAATAAACATACACTCAAATAGAGATCCTTCTCATTTTTCGAAGTCGGTTAAAAAGAAAATCCTACCTAGATAAGTGCGATAGTCTGGCAAAAGGAATTTGGAGTATAAACCATACTATTTATATACATCACTATAGTGGTTCACACGCTTAAGGTTTGATTCTGTAATAATACCCTCTTCATCAACGCAACGCTTAATTATCAGCGAGTAACATGGGCAATTTCTAATACCTGTTTTTCCATGGTAACGGAAACCACGTCATGTTTTTGATAACAAAGTATGCGATATTTATGGAGTATATAAAACTGCAAGCCAACGCCCCGAGTTTACACTCGCACAGTTTCTGTTCCCGTGAGAATACGGGGATAAAATAAAGAACCGATGACACTCACAAATAACTTGGCTTTCTAGTGGTAAAAGAATTTCCAAAATATGTTCAGGAGATCAAGATATTGCCACCTACAACACCACAAACCTTACCTCTTTATAATATTAGTATAGAAAACACCAAAGCAGTTAAATCCACGCTATAAACAGCCGTATGACTGTTCAAACAGTCTTAACTACGTCTGTCCATTCGTCATAAATTATCAAACTATACCGGACATTGGGCAAATATATCACCGATACAGGGAGCCATTAGACAACTAGATATGCGCATAAACTCACTCTAATTATCCCAAAGACACGTCGGATCTATTAGTCAATGTCAATGTTGCGATGCAGCCGTAGCGGTCTGAGAGATGTAAACATGTAGAACGGATATTCTGGAAGTTTTCTAAGTCAAAATTAAAAACTGGAAGTTTAAAGTTTATTTTAAATCGTTAGTATTGTTTATTCATTATTGTCAAGTTATGGTAATTTTAAAATTAAAGCTAAAAGTAAAATTGAGGGTGATTTGAGATAGCAACAACTTATATATTTCATTGTAAGTTACCACCATTTTAATTTACCAATTTGAGTTAAGCGTTACCATATTTATAAAAGATTGATACTTAGATATACATATTTTTTAAGAATTAAATACAGTAATTTCAAAAGCACAGGGCAGCGAATGTAGCACATGTTACCAGTTGCCATATCATGCGTGGTAATGCTGATTTGCAATATCCGATCTGAAGAAGTGTTCTTGAAAAGAAAATCTAGTTAGATTAGTTATTCGTTTCATATTTAAATCACAATAAAAATAATTTACGTTGATCGAGAAGTAAAGTCAGATTTACTACACAAAATATTTATTTTCCCTTGATTCTAGATTATTTCTCGAGTAGTGTAAACATTTATTTAATATAACATAACATAACATATATTCATCTTAGTTATTACACAGTAAATTCTGCGTATTACTTATGTTATAACTTCACCTGAAGGATTATCCTTTCTGTGACTTATATACCGTTTAAATGTCCTTGTTCCACGAATAATATCCGTTCGGAAGCTTCCGTCTTGAACGATGTTGACACATCCCTTCCACATACATCTTGCTATTAATGGATGGGAATTTATATGGTGTAATATTTTGAGACACATTTTGTACCTTAATAAATAATGTCTGGGTTACACAGAACGGGCTACTAAAAGTGACAGTACACACATAATTTCATCCCCGTAGGGATACGGGGACAAAAAATCCCTTAACTTTAAGTTTCCAACTAATTTTATAACCATTAATCATCAACCATAATATATATACCCGACGCTTCGAAAGTGCATGTTAATTAAACCTAATTCAAAATTCATTTATTTGTAATAAGTAATTTAGTAATAAAGTAATTTGGATCCACCTTACTCGCTGATAATGTAGCTAAATTGGCGAAAAGCTAATCTAACTCACTTTCGCATTTTGGTATTTGGTATTAGACTAATGCGGCCAGTGATACGTATATTCCTGACTAGCTGACGCCGCGCGGGTTCACCCGCATGGATCCCGTTCCCGTAGGAATACGGGGATAATATATAGAATATAACCTTCCTCAATAAATGGGCTATCTAACACTGAAAGAATTTTTCAAATCGGACCTGTAGTTTCTGAGATTAGCGCGTTCAACCAAACAAACAAACAAACTTTTTAATATTAGTATACATTTTGTATGAGCTGAAAGTTTGTTAGCCCACATTCCTACCATACCGTGTATGTACCGTAGAAGCTTTGGCAAGAAAGTATTAATATTTAATTTTCATAAATAAATATACGTTGAACTTACGTCACTACTTAGCCCTAAAGTAACCGTTGGCCCGTGGCACTTTGTCCTAAGATAGTGGTTTTCATTATTTATATATTTATACAATAAACATATAAACATAATACTTCTAGTGTATATAAGTAGACACTGGAAAACTCCATACAATAAACATATAAAATTAAATACATCTTGTGTATAAACAGACACTGGAAAACTCCCGTGTTTCACGAAAATATTTTCCTAGTTGTGGGAATGGAACCCACGACCGTGGATGCAGAAAGCAAGGTTACTACCCACACCACGAAGCCGTCAGTAGGTCTATACATAATGTTTAATTTTATTACAGGATATCAGAAGAAATTATCAATTATGTCCTCAGTAACTAGACACTGCTTTATGGTAACTTAATATTTAACAGTACGTTTAAGGGGTTGCCACCAACAAATATATTGGCCTATTGAAGACAAAATTTCGACATGAACATTAAATTCTAAAATAGACATGAAAATTATTTATGGATTTCAACAAATTTAATATTGTATTAGCTACTGGGGACATGAATTTGATATGAAAATTGGAACTTTCATAATTATTATTGTCATAATAATTGTTTTGTTATTGTTATTAACCCATATTCAGCTCACTGCTGAGCTCGAGTCTCCTCTCACAATTAGACGGGTTAGGCCAATAGTCTACCACGCTGGCCCAATGCGGAATGGCAGACTTTACACACGCAGAGAATTGAGAAAATTCTCTGGTATGCAGGTTTCCTCACGATATTTTTCCTTCACCGTTTGAGACACGTGATATTTAATTTCTTAAAATGCACACAACTGAAAAATTGGAGGTGCATGCCCCGGACCGGATTCGAACCCACACCCTCCGGAATCGGAGGCAGAGGTCATATCCACTGGGCTATAACGGCCATTTATATATATTATATTTTAAATAGTAATTGGTAAATACACAACCAATTACTATTTTAAAAAACCAAAATATGTAAATGTGTTTATTTTCTATTTTATTTAGATAGGTTTGGTGCAAATGTTTCAAAAATGCCTGGTGACTATTTGCTTGTTATTTTTTACCAAAACATAAAACCGAAAAGCCTGAACCGCCATTTATTGTCAATTCGACGAAGCGCGGTAGTACACCGGATAGCTCGAATTCTCTATTTCCTCTATCGCTTTTTAATAAATATTTTCATCATACACTAAAAGCGTGATTTTTAATATTCTATTAAATTGTTCGTGAAAGCAATATACTATGGTATAGTATTTTTTATTCAGTTTTGATAAAATATTTAGTTTGTAAAAGTGAATATATTATTTACAACCAATTAACGCGTAGCTTTTTTCGGGTAAGTACTATGTTTATTTTTCTCGGAAAAAAATATAATATCTAAAAGCTCGATGTGAGTCGTGATAGCACCTCTGCTTTCGGTTCAGAGGGCGTTAGTTCGAATCCGGTCCGGGGCACCTTTTACTTTTCAATTATATGCATTTTCAGAGATTAAATACCACTTGTCTCAAACGTTGAAGGAAAAACATCGTGAAGAAACCTGCATACCTGAAAATTTTCTTAATTTTCTACGTGTGTGAAATCTGTACATACGCATTGGGCGTGGTAGATTAAGCCTAATCCCTCTCATTCTGAGAGGAGACTCGAACTCAGCAGTGAGCCGAATATGGGTTGATAACGACGACGATAGGTATAACTTACCAAATGTTGTAAGGAAAATAAGTTAGAGTTAAGTAAGTAATGTCAAAATACGAGGAAATATATATGAAATACTAGGATTTAATATTTTAAAAAGTTTTCAAAGTTTTTTTTTTATAACAAGCTCCATATTCAAACGGGACAGTAAAAGTCGAGTAAAGTCGAGTAACTACGTGACTTAACTTCAAGTCAGAAGGTTTACTGTAACGGTGAGAAAATCAGGAGTTTAGTTTTAGTTAGTTGTTCTATTACTACAGTTACTAGTTAAGTTGTACTTCTGCACTTCTAGCACCTCTGCTGACTGTTTAAATCTCTTGATGTAAGAGTTTATTTTTAACTAACTGTAGCAACTGGAACTTTGTTGGTTAACAGTTTTCATACTGGAAAATCTATTTGAACGAGAGCCTGTGAAACATAGGCATTTCTCACTATATAAAAGCTGTTAAGTTTTAGTTCATGCTGCTTTACCATAGTTAACCTTTAAGTATGAATGTGGAGTCTCACAAGGTTACTCGATTTTCCATTTTCTTAGTTTACCTAATTCTCTCCACTTCCTGCGATTAAACGGCTCAGTAGCTTTTGTTTTAGTTGTAAGACTACCAACAAAGCAGGAGGTTGCATGTTCCGATGAATATCCCGAAGGAAAAACCATTAATTAGACCTTTGTATACTGACTGCCAGTATACATATACAATATTTTTATAACTTTTCTAGGAAAAGTTGATTTTATGAGCACGTCATTTTATTGCTTAATCCCATAACTTTAACATTCAATCAGTTTTAAAGCGATCTTATATCAGTTTTCTCAAAAAAAAGTGTCTGCATATAGGAGCCTATGAGACACCACGTCCAAAGTAGTGGTAAGAAAATGTTGTTGCCAATTAATGTTGATAATGATGATGATGATGATGATGATGATGATGATGATGATGATGATTACTCATTTAAAGAGTTAAAATTTTTCATAATGTTGAGTGTATTCTTTTCAAGATCCTCAAGATAGACCAGCAGGTCTATTCACTATTTTTAATTATCAACTACTAAAACAAATATCAAATCAACTGATAAATGACATCAACCTGAGCTGTATGATATCCAATGTCAAAGTTAGTGAATAAGACTGCAGTCTAATAGGTTGATAATGAAGGCCAAAATTGTGAATATGCCAGCTGTACCTGCCATTGCTTAAGTAAGCAATGTGTTATACACAATAATTACACACAATGATTGATAAACATCTAATATACAATGATTGATAAATCATTGTGTGTATGCCTCCCTCCAGTGGCGAAGTCTCCCATCAGGCAGACCTGGACCAATTAAGAAAACCCCAAGTGGCCCAGTCGGCGATCGACCCCAGGAACTCCGTCTTGTAAATCCACCGCACATACCACTACGCCACGGAGGCCGCGAAAGATATGAATATAAATAAACCTACAACATCATTTTAAGCCGGCTCCACATTAGTGCCGTGAATTCACGTGCGAATGCTCGCCATGATTTAAAGGTACGAGTGGCCCTCAACATTCATGTGAACGTAACGCGAAGAAGGCGCGAACCCCTTGTCACAAAATACCGACTCTACACGGCTATTATATCTAACGATGTTTTGTATAACTCGCTAGTAAGAGTTTTGAATTCACCGCTATCTTTCTCATTCTATAGTATCGTATTAAACAGAGAGAGATAGAGGTGAATCCGAAACTCGCACTTGCGAGTTATAAAAATATCGTTGCAGAATAGCCTAGCTGATCGGCGATCGGCGTGAACGTGCGTGAACCTCGCGAATACCGTCCACATTCACGTTCGCGCCTGTTCACGAAGCTTCACGGCACTAATGTGGAGCCGGCTTTAAGCGTTAATATATATTTAATATTAAATAAATCCACCTACGTCACACGCTGCCGGGTGATCGGTAAATATTTGCTATTCATTTCAATCCTGTCGTTCCGCGGATAATTGTGCTTAATGCGTGTCATTTATTCACGATTTATAAATAAAATGCATACTATAATCGTTTGTATTTGCATACACATTGAATATTATTAATTTCAAAATGACAATTCACTTCGTTCATAAAATTATTTTCATTCAACTCAATCGTTTGTTTGTGTATTCAATTCTATTCAACATTTTTCAATAGAAATGTATAGTCCATTTAATTTTTATTATGCTAAATGTAATGATACAATAACAGTAGGAACGTGTCAGTACTTACGTTTTATTTACACGTTGGCCCTTGACTGCAACCTCACCTGATGGTAAGTGATCATGCTGATGATGAGGCAAACTTGGTAGGCGTGGGATTAAAATCCACACCCATTTCGATTTCTACACGACATCATATCGAAACGCTAAATCGCTTGGCGGTACGTCTTTGCCGGTAGGTTGGTAATTAGCCACGGCCGAAGGCTCCATGGACCAATTAAGAAAAACTCTGTTGGCCCAGCTGAGGATCGATCCCAGGACCTCTATTTTGTAAATTCACCGAGCATACCTTTGCACAACAGAGGCCGTACAAACTAGACATCCCTCGATAAAGAGCTTGAAATTATATGCATACCTGCGCTAGAGGGGACATGTTTTAGATTAGGTATTAGTTTTTGACATTATAACTTCTTATGGGATAAACTGCTTAGTAACGTAACGCGTTCGTGGAACTTTATTGATGCTTAACGAGTTTTCTGGGTTCAAATTTCTAGGAAAAATGGATAGCCTATTTCACAGCCCAGTCCAGAATTCAAACCCTGGACTTTATGATGGAATTCAAACCCTGGACTGGCAATATTGTGTGTATGCGGACTATTTAATTAACAAAGCTTGCAGCATCGTCTTTCTTTATTGGGTCGCATTCAAAACCATGGTCATGGGTCAACCCAGGCGTTGGATTGGCATAATCAGAATCTATTAAAAGTCTTCAGTGCTGCGATCAGTGA
The DNA here is from genome assembly GCF_947172395.1 of Bicyclus anynana. Lineage (NCBI taxonomy): Eukaryota > Metazoa > Arthropoda > Insecta > Lepidoptera > Nymphalidae > Bicyclus > Bicyclus anynana. The sequence continues at coordinate 2,506,111 of NC_069103.1, read as the reverse complement.
GGAGAAATACAGACAAAATTTCGAACAATGGCAACAACAACAACAAAATCCTTTAACAGGTGGACAGACAACATCAAGCGAGGGAGTTGTTGGATGCAGGTGGCTCGGGATAGTGGAGTTTGTAAGTTCCTTTATAAGGCCTATGCCCTGCAATGGACGTCCTTCGCCTACTATGATGAGTAAACTTGATGAGATGACTAAACCTTTTTGTAGCAGCATATCGTAAGCTCCTAACAGAAGGAGTTCCTATAAGAAGGCCTAACTCTGTAGTAGGCCATAACTTATGTAGTGATGATGATATAAATGTAAATAGTACATACATAATAAACATTAAGGTATTTACAATATATTTACGGTTGCACGCCAAACCAAATAGCAACATTCTTTCTACGGAGGCTATAAACGTCGAATCAGCGAGCTATAATGTCGACAAACGGCTTCGGTGCTCGATTTACTAAGAACAAAGGCGTCGCCGCGTCGCGCTACTTTCTTTTGTTCGTCGACAGTTCGCACTCTATTACCGACCCATTCATTCGCTCAAATGAGTCGCTTAATTTATTGCTTCTTTATCTGAACTGTTTTAAATTTAAATTGTCGAATGTTATTGTCGTTAAGTTGCTATTTTCGCAACAAGAACGGGTTTTTAACAACAATGCTTTTTCTTGTTGTTTGGACAATTCATTTTCAATTGTGCTTAGTGTTAACGCTTGAGACGTATAACTTAGCAATCCATGGATTTACCGTATGGGTGCCAAGTTCATCGTGGGGCAACCCACCACCTCCCTTTCAACCTCTCGGTAATTTGGGCCGAATCGAGGGAGGGCGAACCCGGTACATGCTCTTTGCGTGTTCCCGGGACGCCTTCTTGACTCCCTACAAGTTATTTTCTCTTTTCGCTCCTTGTCCCTTGATACTCACTCTCCACCTTCTGGGGCTGGACGACACACGACGTTGAGATCCGCTTTCCCGCCGCGGTCCATGCATCACCTTCGACCGGTGGTCAACGGTCCAGAGCGCTCCGCCTCGCGTGCCACCGATGCGCGAAGATCCATCGTGGGGCAGAGAGTAAAACTCCGAGCAGAGTCCGGGACTTGTGACTACATTGTCACGTTGAATGGCAATCTCTGACCTAAATATAGGCCTTTTGGCCACAGGAGGCGTCGATTAATTGCTTTGCGATTTCTTTAAAAAGAAAACGAGTCCAGACCCTCACGGACCTAGCGTTTCGACCGCAATTGTCTCAAATACATAATCTCCGACGAGATTGCTGTATTTGCGCAGCTTGAGGGTCTCTGCTGATGCAGCAACAGCGCCCGCATAGCCCATCGTGCCAGGAAGGTGTGAAGGCGCAAGAGTGTCAACGCAAGTCGTGTCCCACACTAAAGGCCTACCCATCTTCCATGGCATCAATGACATGCCGTCCGGTCTCTTGCCATCGTCGCGATCCAAACCGTTAGGTTCTAAAACGGCACGCCGGCGTTGACAAGAACACTATGGATGATGTCATTGAGACTATTGAATACGGCCAGTGCTCCTACTGCATGAAAGACCGTGGTGTCCGAGTTTATCGACTAGCTCTCCACATACAGCGATTCGGAGAATCACACATAGCGCCTAAGCGAAGGCAGGTGGGAGGCTTCGGCCGTGGTTAGTTACCACCCTACCGACAAAGATGTACCGAAGCGATTTAGCGTTTCGGTACGATATCGTGTAGAAACCGAAAGGGGTGTGGATTTTCATCCTCCTCTTAACAAGTTAGCCCGCTTCCATCTTAGATTGCATCATTTACCATCAGGTGAGATTGCAGTCAAGGGCGAACTTGTAAAGAATAAAAAAGAAGGTGGCGATACGGAATGTCGTCGTCCAATTAAATTTTCAATATTATAAGTAAATCTTACGTGGTACGCATAATAAAAATAAATTCTGGTGTAAAAAACGATATTTTTTACGCTCATTAAGTCGTCCCAGCTTTATGAAATTACGTCGGTCGCATAAAAAGTGACACACGCGATCGGATGCCACGTAACTACACGTAACACGGTTACTGCTCGTTACGTCATTTTATAACGTAATGTAACGACCTCGGATTTTTACAATGTGGTGTTTTGATAATACATTAAGCTTAATTAGTGTACTTAGTTTTTTACAACCTCTCTCGCATTGTGGTGTGGTCTGATGACGTCACGAGCAGGGAGATCCTGTGTACCATTCTCAGCTTGGGTCAGTTTCGTTATCAACCCGTATTCGGGTCGAGTCATCTCTAAGAATGAGAGGGGTTAGGCCAATAGTCCACCACGCTGGCACAATTTACGGATTGTGACTCCACACACGTAGAGAATTAAGAAAATTCTCAGGTGTGCAGGTTTCCTCACGACGTTTTTCCTTTATCGTTTTAGACACGTGATATTTAATTTTCTTAAAATGCACTTAACTGTAAAGTTGGAGGTGCATTCCCTGGCCCGGAATCGAACCTACGCCCTGTGAAATCGGAGGCAGAGGTCATATCCACTCGGCTATCACGTATCTTTTATTAACACATAGGCTACTTTTTATCCCGATAAAGTCCATGGTCTCCGCAGGATTTGTAAATTTTGTAAAAAACAGAATTTGTTTTTCATTCGAATGACATTGCGGACGTCTGCTAGAAGCAAATGAAATCAATTTGTTATCTATACTCTGTACTAATATATAAAACTGAAGAGTTTGTTTGTTTGTTTGATTGAACGCGCTAATCTCAGGAAATACTGGTCCGATTTAAAAAAATATTTCAGTGTTAGATAGCCAATTTATTGAGGAAGGCTATAAGCTATATATTATCCCCATATTCTTACGGGAACGAGAACCACGCGGGTGAAACGGCGCGGCGTCAGCTAGTTGATCATAGTGAGCAGCGGCAAAGTAACATGAATATAACTCTAAAATAATATGGTGGTCTCTTAGACTATAATAACATTTGCTCAATATTCAGTGAGCGACTTGAAATGAACTCCGGTAGCAGAGTTTATCATCGCCCTGTCACTCCACTTTTATTTATGGACCAGTCAACTTGGAAATATATTTTGCCGCGGTCGGCCATTTTAGGTTAAGCCCCTTGGGCTAGACAAGTTAAGTGTAATTTCAAAAAATGCTGAAAGATATTATGCGGAAATATTTTTAAAAGCGCCCAGGTCGTCGCAGCAATGGGTTTAAGTTCTCACAATACTGAAAATCATCGCTGCAGCATTTTGTAATTTATTTGTAGTTTGTTTTTTGATTTTTTCGGATTCACGTACTTAAAAAAAATAAAATAAATAAGTATACTTAAACAATATACATCACTATCTAGCCCCAAAGTAAGCATACAGAGTAGAGTGCTCATCACACAAATATTTTCCAGTTGTGGGAATCGAACCCATGACCGTGGATGCAGAAAGCAGGGTTACTATCCACTGCGCCATGCGGCCGTCAAACTTACTTAAGATAACGTTAGATTTGTCTTAATAACCAAAGTGTTCTTAGATAGGTTGAAACTAAAAAAAAACCAACACGACGACTGTGATACTTAAATTGAAAAAAAAAATGGAATTTTGCGATATGGGTATCAACTTCAAGGGCTCATCAATTTTAAAATGGTATATCATGGCCGTTAGCCATATTAAAAAAAACGTACAATTAGAAAAACGTTATTTATGAATTGCTATACAAAATGTAGGTGCAAGCATGCTAGGAAGTCGGTTTTTCCGGGTCCTGGGTACGACGCCTAACTCTAAAATTTAGGATTTTTACTTTTCAAATTGGTTTAGGTATAATCTGGTGGTAGGCAACAGTCGTGGCTAGTACAAGCAAAAATGAAATCATCATCATTATAATATCATCCGATGGACGTGCAGAACATAGACATTTTGTGTGTGGTAGAATCGTGATGTTTTGAATTAGGATCGTGATATTTGGAAGTAAAATCGGGATGTTTGGAAGTCACTACAAAAGGCCTATGTCCTGCTAAGACGTAAGCGTCGCGATAATTATACGAGTTAAATATCACAGTTAGGTCTAGTTTGGACTATTTTAGTATTATGGTCGAGTAGTATACTAAACTACTTACTGCAGCACAAAAATCGTTCGTACTCGACTAAAATACTAAAGTAGTCCGAACTAGGCATTAGTGACACATTGATTTATACACGCAAAAAAGGTCTCAAGTCTTAAATATTATGTTGTTTCAGGAAGTATATATATGGGCCTTAAATAATGTATCCGCAAGATAAATTTATCAATTCCTGTATGCGGTTGAGGACACGACGTTCAGACGTGAGGGTGATTTATCTCTACCCCATCGGTTAGGGTGTCTGCACTGAAGTTTAACATGAAGAGGTTTTTAAGCAACCCTTGTGATATGACCGTTCTTATATATCGTGCTCCGCAATGCTTGGAGTTTCTATTACGAACGCAGATTAGGGTTTTCATAATTGGTCCAGGCTGGTGGGAGGCTTCGGGCGTGGCTAATTACCCTACCGACAAAGACGTATCGCCATGCAATTTAGCATTCCGGTACGATGTCGTGTAGAAACCGAAAAGGGTGTGGATTTTCATCCTCCTCCGAACAAGTTAGCCCGCTTGGATTGCAACATCACTTACCATCAGGTGAGATTGTAGTCAAGGGCTAACTTGTAAAGAACAATGTGTGGAATAGACCAACCAAATAAAATATTGGGAGGTTTTTATGGTCAATAGTCAGTCAGTGAAGGTCTAGGATGGAAAGAACTTGTTTAGAAAGTGCCTATTCAATCTTTCATTGAAGGTGTTAAAATTGTAGATGGCAGGAAACAATGACGGTAGGTATATTAATAAAAAAGTAACAAAACACTAAACGAGATCATAAATTAAGCCCGCATAAAGTAAAGGTGAGTGCACTCAAGCCAAGGCGTGTATCGCCGAGTCAATAAGCGCTGTATACACCGAACTCAAAACTTTACGAGCACCGGCAGGTGTGCTGCCGATATAAATTCCTAAGCAAATAACGAGTACAAATGCACTTAATAAACAGTTCCAGTAAAGTAACGCTTAAGCGTTTGCCCTCACGCTGTTTGACTTTCAATATTGACAGGTTAAACTATCGAGCGAGTTCAAATAAGTTTGCGAAGTTTCAAACTAATCCCATTCGTAACTATTGTAAGTGGATGGAAATCGATTTGATGTAGGATTACGAATATTTAACTAATAAAATTGTTTCAATAATTTGACTGGTTTTCAACTGTAGCTTTTTGATTCCATGGGTAATAATTATTTTATTTTACCTGGCAATCACACTAATATTGTAAAGGCGAAAGTTTGTGTGTAAGTGCTTATGTTTGTTTTGCCTTTGCGCTGCGGCTAGATTTGGCTGAAATTTGGAAGGGAAATAGATTTTACTCTGGATTAACACATAGGCTAGTTTTTATTCCGGAAAATCCATGGTTTTGTGAAAAATGGAATTCCGCTAGTTCTACTAATATTTCGTGTATATTAAAACGGGTTATAGGATTAGAATAATGTTCTGAATGTTGATGTTCTCATAAGAATACATCAGCTTAGGAATGAAACGTCGCAGATATTTCTTAGACGCTTGAACTCCGTAGCTTATTCAAAGAGAAAATAAAATAAAAGATTAACTTCCGAAAATTTCTTTATAATCAATATTTAAACATTACCATAAATATTGTCGACTGACAATTTGGCAAGTGTGAAGACATCGTAAGTGAAATAAAAAAGCTAGGGATGACGTAAAAGAAGGCAATTTGTGCCACGTATTCATGTGAGAATACGCAATATAGCAGCCTAGGAGTTTGATTCAAAAACTGTCATTATGCGCTGAGGATTTTGCCCTGAATTGAGCCAGGTTTCGCTTTTTAGTGAACGTCCTAGAACGGATCTAAGTAAAAAATCTGTTTGTAATTTTGATAAGTTGTTACAAGTTAATCGATTACTGGTGGTTAACATTCATTATTCAGGTTATTGTAGCGGGGAGGTGTAGTGTTATCAGTCTTGGTATACATAATAGGGTATTTGATGACGGTCAGTTGTTTGTTAGGCAGCACAAACGCCGTCACGCTGCCAGTCGCTTTAGTAAAAGAAAGCAATTTGTGCCCCGTTTTCATGTGACAATACGCAATATAGCAGCCTAGGAGTTTGATTCAAAAACTGTCATTATGCGCTGAGGATTTTGCCCTGAATTGAGCCAGGTTTCTCTTTTTAGTAAACGTCCTAGAACGGATATAAGTAAAAAATCTGTTTGTAATTTTGATAAGTTGTTACAAGTTAATCGATTACTGGTAGTTAACATTCATTATTCAGGTTATTGTAGCGGGGAGGTGTAGTGTTATCAGTCTTGGTATAAATAATAGGGTATTTGATAACTTGATCTCAGTTGTTTGTTAGGCAGCGTAGACGCCGTCACGCTGCCAGTCGCTTTAGTAAAAGAAGGCAATTTGTGCCACGTGTTCATGTGAGAATACAATAAATCAATCAATCAATTTATTTATTTGCAGATACATGCACAACTACAGCCATGATCATTGACTGTATGATAACAGGAACATGAGACTGAAAAAGAGTTGAGAATACAACCCAGGACTTGTCTTTTGATGCACATACCAACCAGAGAGCTAATCAAACTGATTCACACGCTAAACTATTAACACCCTTTTCTACCAGAAAAAACTAAATACCTTCCAAGAACAGCCTCAGTTACCAAATAAAGTTGTACAGTCCCTTTGCAGGGTCCAATCTCTTGAATATTACATAGCCGAAACACATAAGAGGTCAACCTCTCACTTGCCTCCCTGCCAAAACTTGCGCCTCCGAACAACCCGAACTTTATAGCTTAATATTGATGCGTGGTTTTGACATTTCACTAAGAACTTGGCCTTTGGAAAGGGGGTTTAATATTATACCCCTTATCAATTGGGGTCAGTGAGATGTTAGTATCTAGAGATTTTTATAATAATTCATCGACGAATCATATGTGTGATTCGTCGATGAATTATTACTTGTGAGTCTACCTTATATACGCAGTAAATGTTTAGGAGATAGAACTACTCTTTTTTGTGTGTTTCAGACTCACCAGTAACATCATCATCATTATAGGAGACGGCATATGGAGCTTAGACCCACCACGCTGGTGTTTGACTTTGTAACTATTATTATCACATTTTACAACAACTGGGGCAAACGGCTTAACGTGTTCTTCAATAGGTGTAAAAAAGCACAAAATTCCTAACTCCATGCTGAGAGTTATAAATTTTACGTAATTAGCCTGACCCAGGATTCAAACTTGGAACCTTTTGATCCAAAGCATACAACAAGTTAATACATACAAGTACGCTAACCATTAAACCGACGAGCGACAGTATAACGATCGTTTTGCTGGAACTCTCAAGGTAAAGCCAGAAACGCAGCTATGGAAATAATATTCCCCATTAGAGGTAAAAGGAAAATTTCTAATTACACTATCAGACTAATATTATAAAGGCGAAAGTTTGTGCGTAAGTGTGAAAGTGTGTATCTGTGTAAGTATGTTTGTTCCTATTTTACGCTGCGGCTTCTGAAGCGATTTGACTGAAATTATGGAAATGGATGGAATGGATGGCTACTTTTCATCCTTGAAAAATCCATGGTTCCCGCGGGATTTGTGAAAACTGAATTCAAATAAACAATTAAAATTAAAAGCACAGAATATTATTTTTCTTCAAAATAATGCACATTTTTAGTCCTAATAGTCCTCTGTAGAAATTAATGCTAGTAATTATTATTGTATGATTTACACATTAGTGATTAGCCCTTTAGGATAAAGATACATCAATACGATACGACATCGTATCGTAGTCTATCGTGACATCGTAATGCGTTTCGATATTTTATTAATGTGAACTAAAATTGAAAAATCTATTATTTTTTGTAGCTGAGGGATTATTTATGCTTTGTAAAGGGCTACAAAACAATGATGATGATGAGGAACATTAATGCCTATGTGACAATATCTCGGCTTTTATCTTTACACAAGAATTCATAATTTTAAAAGAGCAAATGTTGAGTAAGGTACTTGCCGGCTCTTCTTAGCAGAACTTGACTTCAGAAACTATAGTATTGTAAGAGTAAATAATTAGTAAACAGATAGTCAAACTTGACCTTTAAAAATGTGCGTAATAACTAAACCTACTTGAATGAGGATGATGACTAGGTTTGAATATATTGATTTTTATGATACATTCGGGTAAATAAGGTCAATGTTAACTAATTTATACATAAAAAGCAAAGATAGTCTGGATATTTGCAAAATAAATGAGATTGTAAAATTTCAAAATCTATTAAATTTTTTTTATCGTAATTAGATAAAAATTCATACAGTTTTAGCTTCCTTACATTAAATGTGACATTTTTTAATAAATAAACTATATACATAAACGCACAAATAACGAAGATATTAGTAATTTTGTTTGAACGCACATACAAATCTAACGATCATTATATTACCTACGACGTCATTAGTTCGTGCCATTTTGTGTGGGACGTTTTACAGGGATCCGCGGCAGCGCCGCAAATCTGTCCCTTTAAATCCCTGTAGCTCCGAAAGTAATGATCGCAGATACCCTGTTCCTTTTACAAAATTGCTTTACTATTAGCATACTCTTAATTTATATACAATTTAAAAAACTGTCATCATCGAATTAATTATACAGGGTGATTCGGTCTTTAGTGCGGATATTTTTTTTCGTGGTTCTGTATCATTAATAGAATATAAATCTACAAACATTTCGATACATTTTATGTAATTTTTTTTTTTAATTTATGTCTCTAAAATAACAAAATAATGTACATATTATTACTAAACAAGATATATTCAGCTTAAAAGTGATCTGGTGACGTTCTTTAGGTATCAAACGAAAATAAAATAAACGCACAATAGGGTGACCCTAAAATTCTGTTCAAAAGTAAATAACTTTAGCTAACGATAATTTTGTTATTTTTGAGTTAAAAAAAAAAAGAAAAAATACGTGATCATTAAATTTTGTTTATGTACAAAATATAAAAATATCCGCACTAAAAAAAATTTCTTCCTGTATAATTGTACGAATTAAAATTTGTAGTGCGATATCGTATCGCAATGAATATGCTTCCAGCCTTATGTGGTAGCGTGATTTTGACGTTTCCCAGATCCCTCCGTAGAAGGTAAGTTCTGAAAGCGTGCCTCATTATAGTTAGTTTAACTTGCAAACTTTGTATAAAGACGTTATTGTTTTCGACTCAACAACTGTCTTATCTTTGTTCTTTGAACAAACATTTAATGTTTAACTTTAATTATTTGATAGTTTTGAGTGAATTCTAGTAAGTAGTGATGTAGTGTTTATGGTAGAACTTTGTAGGCATAGTGTCTAGCATACCTTGCAAAGTGATGTCCTGGTTATAGATGATGGTTATTCAGTTACCATCAGGTGGGCCCACTACAAGGCAGCTAGCCATCTTAATTTACAGGAGTTATGCAGATTAAACCTTGAGCCCTTGAATGGAGACTTGACTCTGGGTGCAGGTTTAACGGATCCCCTTGGAGTAGCCAACACTAATCTTCGGCTCGGTGAACGTCTAGACGCGCCTGCCCGTCGCCCATACTTACCTCCCACTTATTAGGTAGCTCCACTTCGCGTCGGCACGAGCCGACCGATGATTCATGTCGCTCTGACAATAGGCAGCAGCCAGGTCATCTCTTCCCGGTTAAAAAAACTAGGGAGGGGAGGGGATACGGGCCTCGAGGCTATGCCTTCTTGCCCGGGTGAGGCGCGGGGGATCTTGTTCCCCCGGTCATGTTCTTCCAGCCCCTTTCGGGGCTGAGACCTTTCAGCATAGGGGTAGTAGAGGATATCAATCAATGTGCCCCGCGCGGACTGCTATTACTCGCTATCCTGCGTTGGGGCGGTGTCAAGTCCGGTGGAGTGCCCAACGCGGACGGCGATGCTACCGCTGTCCTGCGCTGGGGCTGTGTCATGTCTGGTATGTGCGTCATCCATCTCGTCGCCATCTTCGTCGCCGTAAGCGTCTGCGCCTGCAGGTTCGGCCTCTAGGAGGAGCTCGCGAGGTAGAGGACGCCCCTTCGGCGGTCTTTCGCGGTGCGGTGCGATGCCATGGAGGTGTGGTACGGTCCGTTATTGGCGCGCACGAACATACGGTGCGATAGGCGAGCTCCATCGTGTTTTGTTCTAGTCTTTACTTTTCTAACTAAACATATAACTATGTTATGTACTCGTATACACATACAACAAACACATAACCTAAAAACTAACCTTTTCAGGTAAATAACACGGTACGGTTTTATATACGAGTATACAATTTTTACACAGACTGCAGTGACATTAATTAAGAGTCAAAAGTCATCGCCTCGTTTAATTAGTAATTCTTGTAGA
>NC_069103.1:0-7500 GCF_947172395.1 Bicyclus anynana | reverse complement strand
ATTTTGTATTTTTATATATAATTTAAACATTAGGTACCATTAAATGATTTGAGATTTGCAACAACGTGTTGTACAAAGTGGTCAAACGATTCAATAGCTGAAACTTTTCGAGTCAAGTCAAGAATGTTAAAAGGCGAAACTTTGACATTTTCGCACAAAAATATATGATCCAATCGTTTTGCAAAGAATCTAGGGCAGTCTTCTAGTAGATGTTGGAATGTTTGTACGGTAAGTCCATCGCAAGGACAGAGGTTATCTTCTGTGATTTTAAAACGGTATAAGTAATCTTTGCAATAACTATGACCAGTAAGAAACTGTGTAAGATGAAAAGATGTCTTTATCATTTTACGGAGCTTGGAGATGTCAGTCAGTTTCGGTAATAGTGAGATTGTATGTCTGCCTTGTGAAGAGGTCTCATAACGTGATTGCCAAATCCTGTGATGTTCTGTGCGTAGTTTTTGTTTTACATAACTAATGGGGAAGAGACTATATGAAGGAGCCGAGTGCAGAGTAGCCGCATGTTTCGCAGCAGAATCGGCCGCCTCATTTCCCTCGATACCAACGTGGCTCTTGACCCAGGTGATGTGTGTAGGGTTTGAGCGTGCCTGTATGAGCTTGTGTGTTTTGGAAACTAACGGATTAGTGTTACTGCGATCTTGTAATGCTTTTAAAGCGGCTTGTGAATCGGTGAATATGGAAAGATGTGAGTTTGGATATTCAGAGTGAGCCCACGAACAGGATTTATAAATTGCAAATAGTTCTGCTTGAAAGACCGAACAAGAGGAGTGAAGTTTGAATTTCTTGGTGGCAATCTGTCGGTCAAGTCTGTAGACGACAAAAGCAGCTCCAACCGACGAGTCCTCCAACTTGCTGCCATCAGTGTAGATATTAATAGATTCAGGTGTGTGTTCTGATAAAGAGTGTTGCGAAGTAAGTACAGAAGGGTCCAGATGAGCGAGAGAGACTCTACTAGAAGGATGTAAAAGCTGATGTGATGGTGTTGGTCGTTCAAGCATTATATCATCAGGTAATAGTTGTGTAATCCCTGTGAGTCTGATTTGTTCTAGAGAATGTACCTCTCTGACCTTTAGATCGAGAGGGGTGAGTCCTGCTAATGCAATAGCTGCTGTAGTGGAAATCGTCTTGAATGCTCGAGTTATTTTGATGGCAAAGCCACGCTGCATGCTCAGCAGCCTACGTTGAATTCCCTCCTTCAGAGCTGCCTGTCCCCATACGCCAGCAGCATATGTGACAATAGGCTCTATGACGTGTAAGTAGATGGTCCTCACGTTTTCTGGATGTGCACCCCAAGTGGGTCTAGAGTAGAGACATAGTCTGCTGAATATGCGCGTGGCCTTTTTGATGATATATTCAACGTGGCTGTTAAACAGCAGTTTCTCATCAACCATGAACCCCAAGAGCTTGATTTCGTTAACAAAAGGTAGACGTAAGCTTTCTATTTTGATGACAGCCTCCTTGGCTTTAGGTGTGAATGCTATAAGTTGAGTCTTGGAGGGGCTAAATGTTAACTTAACACTCTCTCCCCATTCAACAATTTTTTGTAGCGCATTATTTGTCATCTCCTGAAGGTCATAGACGCTACTGTTGTGGGTAACGAGCAAAACATCGTCTGCAAATGCTTGGATGTGACAACCGTCTGGCAGAGACATCTGAAGAAGTTCATCCAAAACAATATTCCACATAGTGGGACCACAGGCAGAGCCCTGTATGCAGCCCTTAGACAGTGCCTTGGTGACACGCTCATTCGCATAGTCTAGAACGACTTCTCGATCCTGAACATAGCTCTTTATTAAGCCGAATATGTTTTTCGCACAACCGATACGCCTAAGTCCAGCAAACAGAGCGGGCCACCAAGCGTTATCAAATGCCGCTTTGATGTCAAGCGAAACGGCTATCACATATTCGTGCCTCAGCTTAGCTGATCGGATGACATCAAGAGCTGTAGTTATTGCTGCTGTGGTGTTAGTCTGATCCTTGAAACCGAACTGTCGGTTATTTAGTTTACCGTCCCTGGCAGAAACAAATGTCACCCTCTTAATAAAAAGCTTCTCCAGCATTTTTCCAAAAACTGGTATAAGTCCAATCGGTCTGTGAGAAGCGAGAGCGGTGTAATCCGTTTTGCCAGGCTTGGGAATGATTTTGACATAAGCCTGTTTCCACTGCCGAGGAAAGTGCTGCAACTGTAAGCATCTGTTGGCGATATCTGTTATGACTTTGGGGTATGCAAGAGAGAACTGTGTGCATATATCTGAAGTCAGGCCATCCATACCAGGCGCCTTCTTCGGATTCATTGTTTTTAGCAGTTCCAGCACCTCCTGGACAGCGAAAGGAGGCTCGTCAGAAGAGTCAGGTTTATCATGCTCGTGACTTCTCAAGTACGAGTGCTGAGTAGAGCTGTCGGGAGTGTCGTCGGGATAGAAGTTGTCCAGTAATATTTTGGCAGTCTGTCTAGCATCAGTGGTGTGGTCGTTTCCTACCTTAAAAGTAGTTGGAGGGCGTCGTGGATTCGTGTCTTTCAAAAGTCTATTAGTAAGTGTCCACACATTTTCTCTTGTCTGAAGATTACAAAATTCACGAAAGTCTGATGTTGAAGCTTCCCTCAGTTCTTGCGCATAGAGTTTACGTAAATTTAAAAGATCTTCGGCGATTTGACCTACTTCATCGGAGTTTCTACGTTTTGCAGCATGAAGTTTGTGGTGAAGTTCAATGACTTCGGTTTTGCGCAATTCTAACTGGTCAGTCCACCAAGGAGGTTTTGAACGGCCGCCTGATCTCTTAACCGGCATGGAAACCAGACAAGCAGCATGGATAGTCTCTGTTATTCTGCCAATAAAGAGCTCTAACTCTTCTGCGGTAAGGTTTGATATCTCAGTATCAAGAATATCAGATGTTGTCATGATAGTATGAAGTTCAGCCTTGAAGCTAGCCCAGTTAGCCTTGCGGCTTTTGTACCTGTAAGTTGAAGTATTATCTGCTACACCACAATGCTTATCGCCAGATATATCTAAAGAAAAATCTATCGCGTTGTGTGGTGAAGTTTGGCAGGCCTCAAGATTGACCTTCCAGTCAGAGACCAAATCAAAAGCTGATGCCGAGGCCATTGTCAGGTCAATGATTGTAGAGCAGTACTGACCATGCGTTACAGTTTCGAAAGTTGGGACGTGACCCGTGTTGCAAAAGTAGTAATCGCGTCCAAAAGCCATGTCGGTGACAACGTTTCCGCGAGCATTAGCCCTCTCGCTGCCCCAGATTGGGTGCCAACCATTGAAGTCACCCCCCACGACACAACGAGAGTCCCCGATGCTACCTAGAAAGTCGTCAAGCTGATCAAGTGTTCCGCAGCTGTCGTTGTCAGGTTCTAAATACACTGAAGCTAAAAACATTGTCGAAAAACCGACGCGGAGCTGTATCACGGCTAAGTTGGTTGAGGAAAACTGCGAGAAACCCAAGGTTGTGAAATTATTTACTCCCTCTTTGACAAAGATGCAGGCTTTGACCCTACCCGCGGGACTAGGGAACTGATAAATACGGATTCCGGGGATATTTTTGACCAAATTGATGGAGCCAACATATGGCTCAGACACAAGTGCTATTGAATGTTCGCCTGAAATAAAGTAGCGAACAAACTCCAGTAGACTATTTTTTGACCGATTAATATTGCACTGTAATAATTTAACTAAGTTACGCTGATCCATAATCGATTCTGTTGTCTGTTCGCTTCTTCATTGTTTGTAGTATGGGACATGATAAAGATGTAGCTTTATGATTGATGCTATTAGTCAAATTGAATTTTGAGTTGTTTTTCTCGCAGTTATAGCATTTCACAGCGTTGCCTCCCTGGCCATCGATCTCTTGTGCCGGGCAACGACTGTCATCGCCGTGGGAAACAGAGGCGCAGTAAGCGCAGGGTTTTAGTTCAGCTGTACACCTCTTGCTGGTATGCCCAAATTGAAGACAAGAGTGACACTGCAGGAATGGAGAAAACTCTTCTGCATGCACGCGTTGATGGTCGACACGTAGCCTTCCAATTTGCACCACAGTTCTGAACAACTGCGGACTGGTAACGAAAACGGCATTGTACAGTTTCGAGTTTCTGTTGTTGTTCCTTTTGAACTTCAATGTCAAGTCCTGTTCGGTAAACTTATCCAATTCCATATTTTGGCCCAAAATGACTTCCACCAGGTCTTCCGCGGGCATGTCGCTGGAAATGCCTTTGAGTATGAACATAGGCTTTAGTTTCTTAACATGTTCCGCTGTGACCTGTGCTGCAGGTGAGTTTTGCAGACGTCTAAGGGCATCTTCACAGTCCTGGTGGGAGTCAAATTCGACTCTGAGCTTATTTTTAGACAGAGGAGCCACTTTAGCAGGAGCATATTTCGCTTCCCGGAAGCTGATACTTTTTCGGAAGGCCTCTACAGTTTCTTGTCGCGTACCAACAGGAGTCTTCGTCGTTATTAAGAGTGCCGGTCTCGAAGATATCGGAGGCGGTGGCGGCGAAGGCGTTGCAGCGACCGTAGCTCTTGGTGAAGGTCGGATGCCCGCACTCTTGTACGCAGGTCGGCCAGCCATCTGTGCATAAGACACCTTTGAACCCGAAGAGAGAATCGAGCCGGCTGTACTAAGTTCAGCACGCAACTTCCTGACCTCGCTAATGCAGGTAGTGAGCTCCGACCTGAGCTCCTCGGGTGAGTTGGAAGTGCCGTTCGGCATTGAAACGTCGGCAACGAAGGCTGCAGACGTGGAATCACTCGAGGCGGTCTCTGTTGCTGCCATGACGGCGGGAGCAAGGCGTTCGAAGGCATTCATCGCTTTCTGTGTCTCCGCAGCTGCCGCAATGATCAATCTCTTGTTAGAGGCAGTGACGCTTTTGCCCTCCTGAGTCGCTTTTATGGTGATCATAGAGAGCAGCGTCACTACTCTCGACAAGGAGGCTAGATCTTTCACCTCAGCCGCCGTCGCCGGGAGGTCAGGGGGCAGATGTGTGGGAGGGACACGTAGCACACGACGTGGAGCGCCTGATGATGGCAGGGAAGCGGTGACCCCCGTCTCGCATATAGGGGCCACAGAAGAGGTGCTGGTTTCATTTGCAGGCAGTTCTGTATTAGTCACAACTACTGCAGCTGGTGATGGGGTGGGGGGTAGATTAGTATTGCCATCGGATGACGACATTATGAGCTAAAAGACTACACTATTATAATAAAGGAATAAAAATGTTATAGAAAAACGGTTTTCTTTATGGTATTGCTCATGTCCTACACCCTCATATAAAAGATAAGGGCGGGCGGGAGGGCCCGGAAATCGAGTTTTTGCCGAATATCTCGGGAACCACCGGAGCGATTTATCTCGGGAACCACCGGAGCGATTGCCGAGTTTGGGGGCGCGTTAGACGCGGGCCGACGAGCGCCACAGCCCAACACCAAGATCAAAACGATCGGACTTAAATGTGATGAAATATCACAAGAAAGGCCGACTCTTCGATCTGGGTTAGCCGTCAAAACGCTCGCAAACCGTGAAAAGACCAAGGAACGATCGCGCAAACGGCGCGGCGTAGCTACTTGAGACGAAATCGGTACAATAAAAGCGAAAAACCCGGAACCTGAAAGGTACAGAAACCAATGGGTTAGGTTAGGTTAGGTTAGGTTAGGTTAGGTTAGGTTAGGTTAGGTTAGGTTAGGTTAGGTTAGGTTAGGTTAGGTTAGGTTAGGTTAGGTTAGGTTAGGTTAGGTTAGGTTAGGTTAGGTTAGGTTAGGTTAGGTTAGGTTAGGTTAGGTTAGGTTAGGTTAGGTTAGGTTAGGTTAGGTTAGGTTAGGTTAGGTTAGGTTAGGTTAGGTTAGGTTAGGTTAGGTTAGGTTAGGTTAGGTTAGGTTAGGTTAGGTTAGGTTAGGTTAGGTTAGGTTAGGTTAGGTTAGGTTAGGTTAGGTTAGGTTAGGTTAGGTTAGGTTAGGTTAGGTTAGGTTAGGTTAGGTTAGGTTAGGTTAGGTTAGGTTAGGTTAGGTTAGGTTAGGTTAGGTTAGGTTAGGTTAGGTTAGGTTAGGTTAGGTTAGGTTAGGTTAGGTTAGGTTAGGTTAGGTTAGGTTAGGTTAGGTTAGGTTAGGTTAGGTTAGGTTAGGTTAGGTTAGGTTAGGTTAGGTTAGGTTAGGTTAGGTTAGGTTAGGTTAGGTTAGGTTAGGTTAGGTTAGGTTAGGTTAGGTTAGGTTAGGTTAGGTTAGGTTAGGTTAGGTTAGGTTAGGTTAGGTTAGGTTAGGTTAGGTTAGGTTAGGTTAGGTTAGGTTAGGTTAGGTTAGGTTAGGTTAGGTTAGGTTAGGTTAGGTTAGGTTAGGTTAGGTTAGGTTAGGTTAGGTTAGGTTAGGTTAGGTTAGGTTAGGTTAGGTTAGGTTAGGTTAGGTTAGGTTAGGTTAGGTTAGGTTAGGTTAGGTTAGGTTAGGTTAGGTTAGGTTAGGTTAGGTTAGGTTAGGTTAGGTTAGGTTAGGTTAGGTTAGGTTAGGTTAGGTTAGGTTAGGTTAGGTTAGGTTAGGTTAGGTTAGGTTAGGTTAGGTTAGGTTAGGTTAGGTTAGGTTAGGTTAGGTTAGGTTAGGTTAGGTTAGGTTAGGTTAGGTTAGGTTAGGTTAGGTTAGGTTAGGTTAGGTTAGGTTAGGTTAGGTTAGGTTAGGTTAGGTTAGGTTAGGTTAGGTTAGGTTAGGTTAGGTTAGGTTTTTTTTTTTTTTTTTTTTTTTTTTTTTATATCAGCTGCATCCCTCCGACGCGTGTCGGAGCCTTTATTTATTTATTATACATTACTATACATTTATTATAATTTTTTGTGTTACTTTCTACTTTTCGTAGTGTGTCGTTATATTTTTGTTCTATTACTATCATATTATACAAGTCAAAATATTGCCTATGTAAATTATTATATTTTGTACCAATATATAATATACATTAGATTTATTTTTACCTATATAATACCCTACTAATAGTCTTATATAATTAATTCCTACTTTTTATTTATTACTTAAACAGAATATTTATTATCTTGATAGTTTTATTCAAATTGTTATTTATTTTATTAATTTAAGGACACATTTATAATAAACTATTATTGTGACATTACACGAACTGCAACTTCTACCCGTATAATATAATATATTCTAAAGTAATATATATAATATACTAGGTCTATATTGGTTTGTATGATGTTACACCAATAGTTAATTTGCTGTTTTATTCCTATTCATAGCGTATTTAACTATCTTTGTGCAGAATTCAATCATTTCTTTTTGTGTATCTTTAGTGCATATTAAAGTTGTTAGATTATCCGCTATTATTTTGTGATCGGTCATATACTCAGTATGATACCGTTGACGACAGAATATTGGACAATCTGTTAAGAGATGGATAGCTGTCTCATCTGACTCATCATCACACGCACATTTTGGATTATCTTTACACCTAAATTTGTGCAGGTACCCAGCAAACGCTCCGTGACCAGTCAGGACCTGC